>NC_056617.1:11663128-11859113 GCF_018340385.1 Cyprinus carpio | reverse complement strand
AGAGATACTGACATTTTCACTGAGAAAGATGGTATGTTTAACTACACAAATAGGCATCTGTGTGACAACAATGGAGCTTATATAGAACAGTGAAAAATATTTAGTTGACAACAATGGAGCTTATATTCATCTGTAGAATAAATTTAAGCAAATGACAGCAAAGGCAACCTAAGTAACTTACATGATATATTATAACTGATATGGTACAGAGAGTGTTGTTGAGTAACTAGTTACATTTAATTACAAAATAACTATAACTGTAATCTGTTACTGAGAAAAATGTGCAATTAAATTACAGTTACTTACGAAAATGTTAATGTTACAAAGAGGGTAACATCTGAATATGTTCACGCACATACAGATTTGATTGATTTCTTTCAAAAATTGCATTGATTGCTCTAAAATATGAGACACCAAAGTTTCAGAAGTTTAGTACACAATAGAACACGTGCTAACTTGATAACTGTTTTATTTCCTATTTGGATTTATGTATGTTTTATTTTTTAGATTTCCTGTTTTTTCAAAACCATTGTTAGATGCCAGTATTTCTTGTCATAACTATGCAAAGATTCCTGTTTAAAAGTTTCAAAATGATTAACAGATAAAAACATTCATTAGAAATTTAGAAAAGTAATCAAAAAGTAATCAAATGTAATAAGTTGCATTACTTTAAGTAAATAAAATAGTTACACTACTTTTACATTTTAAATAAGGTAACATGTAATCTGTAACCGATATTCTTTGCATCCCCAAGCGATTTAATACAAAACAAATCACTAACAGGAAGGCCTATAAGCAACAAGATATAACCTTTCATGTAGTCTGTAGCCGTATGTGAAAGTAAAAGGTCTGTAAAGTTTCAAATATCAAAGTGCACAACAAATGGAGTTATTGTCTCCCAAAAGAACAAACCAATTCTGAACCTTCAAAACCGCATAAAAGGGACATTTAACAGTTATAACTAACACATCCTGCATATTTCCATATGCGTTCAACAGGTTGAAGGAACAGGTCACCTACACTGCAATTTCCTCACGGCAGAATGAGCACTTCCTCCCACTGCAGGATCGTTCCTCATGGACAGGATGGAGAAGGGCGTGATGGCTCACAGGAGACTAAGGCAAGGGCAGAATGGACACCCACGGTGTTGTCGGGAGGGTAGCTGATGCTATCTTTCAAAACCGGTCAGCAGCTCCGGCTCTGAACAGAGCCGTTCGGGGAGCGGTAGAGAAAGATGGCCTCCCACATGATCAATTATCCCATCTTTTCACACTTGCACCAGCATCCTCCTGCCTCCAATGACCTTCCTCATCTCTCAGATCCAACTCGTCATATTTATTCCATTATCTGGCTTTAGGCTGGTCTCAGTCACGGGCCTCACAGCAGGAAAGAAAACTTCTGTTATTGTCTGCTTAGACACAGGTAGGACCTTTAGAGACAAATTTACAGCTCTGACACCACGGTTTCTATTAAAGAAGTGAGGTGTCAGATGGCGAAGATACAGCTTTGCAAGCATTTAAAGGGAGGCAATGATTTTCATCTTTAGATGTATTTGTAAACAAGGATGTTGTGCCAGCAGAAATGCAAAATGACTCCCACCAGTTCGATTTTCAGATAAAAATAAATAAATGTCAATTCAGAAGTCTTCATCTAATGCATAGTAAAAGAGGTGATGGATGGAAAAACTGATTTCAATTTTTAACTGTGCTTTAGAAAAACCTTTGTCTGAAGAAAAAAAAAACTGAATCTGATTTTATGTCTTGTAATGTAATTGTATTTACAGCATTTATATCTATAAATGTAAGAACCTTTAAATCAGATTTCTGGATCTGTTTTCAAACACTGAAAAATATACTTTTCATGTTTTAAAAATAATAGAGATGTGCAAGTATTAATATACCATACTAAATTGAATCCTACAGACACACACACACACACCACATATACATACGCACAAGCCATGTTTTATGAGGTTTTTCACTAAATAAACACAACAATGACAGCAAATATATAATTTATATGCACATATAAAAATCCCTAGCACTAAACTGCAATATTTTTAACCAAATAAAAAAAAAAACACCAATAAAAAAAAATAAACATGCCACACTACAACTTCCATTAAAAATTAATGAATCAATTCACTGAAATACACACTTCAAACTGATTCCTTGAAATAAATCAAGACAGGGAGTTATTCCAAAAAGTGTGTAAAAATAAATAAATGCAATGTTCATGATTAATTTTATACTGTCCAAAAAGTATAAATTGTTTCTTTAGTGAAGGCTTCTGTTTATCAAATCAATAGCTTGTCCTTCTTAGTATAATGTGATGTATCTACCACTCAAACATTCTGTTTACAAAGTGACTTTCAAAGAGAATGAAAGCAATGAGCACATCTAACCACTTGTTTACCAGTACATGTCTTAATGGCTTGTTGTAGAACCATTAAACTTCAATTACAGTTGGGCACTTTGGCTTGAAACCTATAGAAGCCTTGTGTAGTCCTAAGGACCTCCGTGAAATTCTGAGAGACAGATTTTCCAATTTTATGTTAGGGGAATAAGAGGTGTTACACTTTGGGATGTACATCACTGTCATTGAGAATGTGACCCACAACAAAATTGCTATTGATCTGGTGCTGCAATCATGTTAACAAGAGAACAGTCTTCGTAGGCCCATATGAAAGCAGGTGTATGTGTGTGGCTATCAGTCAACATGCACTCGCTTGGAATTTACCATTAATGTCAAAATAACTGACTGAATTGTTTTGAAAATGAATAGGCACACTTTCAAGAGGAAGTTTTAAATGTGCACTTTTTCCCTCTTTGGCCACCATCACTGTGCATTAGGCTGTCAAGAAACACTGGACTTTCTCCCATCTAAATAGTAATTACTTGCTCGCTCCCATCAACACGGCCCATTCTGCAGCACTTTACTGAAATAATAATCGAGACGTGTTTTCAAAAAGCTGTGCACTAAGTATGACACGCTAAGCAGGTGGGTCTCAGCTGCTCACCATTCCTTGACCATTTTTTTCCCCTCACATGGCGATTTGTTCAATAAATTGCTGCTTCAAGCCATTTCACGTCCTAACAGTAGGGCAATTAGACATGTGTGCACAAAACCTTCCAGTCTCATTAACATTAGCTGAGAACTGTAAAATAGAAGCTAATGGGAGAGGAATGAGCTGGACTCATGAAACGGCTCTAGCGTTGAAAGACATTACGGGTTCAGGGATAGCCTTAGCATGGGAGGCGATCGATCGAGCGCTTGAGCTGAAGTGACGGTATTGCTTAGGTTGCACGTCTCTGGACTGGTCTGAAAATGATAAATTTAAAGGCCTGCTTGGCAGGGTAATTAAAACATTTAGACTAAACTGAGCTGTCGTTTTTCCTGGTAACCGTTCGAGACAAAGTACCTCAGATAACCTTTGTTTTAAACACTTTGCTTTAGTGTTTGCTGGCAGTAAAACAGAAAGGTCCTATGAGCGTCTTTCTTTAACATAGCATGAGTGACAAGCTTCTGTAGGCTAATTATGTGAGGATGTAGATGATATGGTACAGTACCTATCCATTAATGGTGTCATTGTTAACTAAGATTACCACCTTTAAAAATATTTTTTTGTTAATTGCAATAAAGCAGAAAAGAAATAAAACAGATGATAAACTTGAAAATGAGAAACTAAGTGAAATATGTAAGTGATATAAAATAAGTTGAAGTATTAAAACTAATTAAAACAAACAAAACAAAAATATAAAAAACTAAATAAAAACAATGTCAATAATCCTAAAACAAGACTGCATGAGTGTTAATGCTCTTCATATATCCTTAACACTTAAATATACATTTCACCAAGATCTTTGAATCAGAAACTTAGCTGCTTATGAAATCAGCATGAAAGGAAGTAGTGATACAGAAAAAAGTTATCAATCATATTGCAATCATTTTGACAAATACTACCAATGTGAATTCAACTCCGATATAATAAATGCCTTAATGCTGCTGATACTACGGCTAAAAAAAGATCAAGAGCATAAAAACATAAGCATAAAACAGCAGCTCTCAAGTCGAACAAGAGTGCATGAAACTACAAACTTGCGTGCGATGACTTTTGTCTTCAAATGAAGTCATGTTTCGCCCACACACCACCAGTAGTTCTTCTACTCTTTAAGGGTTCACACTAGTTCTCTTTAAAAGAACCAAACTCAGAGCTCTCTCATTTGACCCAAAAGTTCTCTCACACATTGTACTTCAACTTTAAAGTGATTTTTGGTCCACTTTAACTGTAAAAGTCTCAGCACACTCTTCACTCACATTTATTTTCTGAAACCCCAGTCATATTGAATACTCCTGTAATATGACACTGAATTATTATTATTGGACCTGGAAGATTTTACATTCACAATGCACTTTATTAGTGAATCTCACCATGAATTTCAAGCAAACCAAAACAGAGTGTCCATCAACTTCACATTTTCTTAGAGTATGTGTAGTACTTAACAAACTAGCACTGACCTTTCACTTTAAAGCATGCAGTGCATGCAGACTACGTATTTATTTTAAAACAAAATACAGCCTTTAAATAATTTAACAATTCACAGGCCTAAATTATGCAGCCCTGAAAGAAATCTGTTACAGTCTTAGCAGGGAAGTGAAGAAAAGCCAGGTATACAATAATTTACGGTATAATTATGCCATTACTAAGGTAAGTTAATTACTCTCCAATCAACCATGAATGACAATGCAATATTAAATTAAGAGACCCCCATGTACCTTCATAAACAAGTGCTATTCTACCTGGATTTGCTTTCTACTTTAATTACAGCTCTGCTTATGAGAGGTCACGTTGTTGTGGTGCCAGTACACATAAAGCTCAAGGGTTAAATAAACAACAAGCACGACTAAAAGAAAGCTCCTCTGGCCCACAAGTCTTGTTCCCAAAGCCAGTTTGACAGGGGTCAGATTAACCAAGCTTTAAATACCATCATCAGGCCTCTGGAGAGCCCTTTTCCCTTGCATTTATTTCAGGGCTACAGAATTCCCCGAGCACCAAGAGATGGATGCACATGAAATATTAATGGAGTGAAGTAAGAATGCAAAGTGCATTGTCCTGAGACTTTAATTTTACATATCCTTACAGGGCAGTTCTTTCCTGCTGTGCTTGTTAAATGAAAGAATTATGAAGTCCAGCCTGGTACACAGGGCTTCGGCAGGGGAATTAGAGGCTTGCCATCATGTGACATACAAAAGCGGCTGGAAGCAGGAATCTCATTCCAAAGAGACATATGGCAAATGAGAGCCTTACTATGTAATCACACAAAACAATGTATCTTAAGTGCTGGTTCAGGGTTTTCTCAATTGTAGGCCTAAAGCTGTCCCACAACAGCAAAACAGACCTGGAGGTAGGGTTATATAAGATGCTGTAAACTGTCTGCAGCTAACAATACTAAAGATTCTGCTTTATCGTTGTTAACACAGTGTGATGATGTGATGATGATTATTATTACTATTATTACTGTTATTTTTATTATTATTATTATTATTACTAAATACCAAGCAGAAATTGGTTTTAAATCATGGGACTTCCTTCTTGAATAAAAGCATATCCTCTAAACAAATCCAGTTGCTGACAAGCTTCCAGGAAATCAGTAATATTATTGGCCTCAAAGAACATGTTGCAGTGTTTCTGTTTCGGCAGAGCATAATAATTGTGTCTCTTCTAGAAAAGATCGAAACTTAAATATATCACTGGGCAGTGAAACTGTGCCAAAATGGCTGCAGTTCATAGATGCTCACAGCAGGAGGTCACCTCCGAATGCTGAAGAGCTTAATTTACACACTCTACTTTTCCAATTTGCCCTTTGCCCTAACTATGAATGTCTATGTGACATCAACTAGCCAGACTGCACTGTGAGAGCTCCGGAACTGAAAGCTGTATAACAGAAGACGTCACGACACCAGTGATTTAGCTTTATTCTGTCTGAGGGGACAGAGGGAAGCTAATGATAGATGTGTAAAAGTAACATTAGTGATGAAACATGTAATCACAAACACTCTATATTAGAAGGACATACAGATGGCGGCTCAAAGGGGGAGGACCTGCATCACGGATAAGCTGAACGCTGCACATCTGTCAGTCTACAGCAGTCACAGTGGGACCCACATTACCTCATCTCCTCTATTAGCCTTCCTAGCTAAAAAGGAGCAGGTCTGGGCTGGCTGTGGAGCTGAGATCAGGCCCACTGGGTATGGGGTACAGATGATTCATCAAGTCCTGCTTCATATAGAGGAATTCAATCAAGGGACAAGCAAGGGTAGAGTGCACGCTTGGCCTTTTAATAGTAACAAATATTTCAAAATGCGTTTGCAAGCCTGGGCGCAGCACAATACAAATTGCTTGCCTGAGATAACTGCACCGAGTTGACTTATCACAGCGCAAGCAGACCGAAACAAACTGAAAAATGCTAGGGCAGGTTTTTGAACTTGTACTTTTAAAAAAAATTATTTGTAGAATTAGTTCAGCCCTTATTGTATTCAAGAACGATCTCTTCTAGAAAGTTACTCCAGGCCTTTAGGTTACATAATTTGAGCTTTTCCAGGCTTTTGCCCTAAAATATTTTAACAAAACAGTACATACTGTACAAGGAGAGCAGAGGAGCTGATGGCTAGGCATATGGGTAACAAAAGAAATACACACATATACTTAGAAAAAACAGAAAGTTTAGGGGCTCTGTAATAAGGTGGGTCATGGTTTGCAGTGAAATGAACGTCATAATTGCTGCATTTTTGACAGCTGTCTTAATATTTCCCATGAAAAAAAAAAAAACAGACTAGGCCACATATTCAACTCAGCAGCAAGAACACAAATTATCAGCTTCTTTGCAATCCACTTCTCGGTCGTCTTGGCAGGTTAATTAATAATCTCTAAAAGGAGGGGAAATAAAAACAGCAAGGAAAAAAAGAGCCACGTTGCAATAAAATCTGTATGACCGCAACAAATCAGAATGCCGACACAAGGAAGTGTGCACCACAAGTATGCATCCCTGTTTCTTACATTCAATTTACCTCAAAGGGCATGGAAAAATAAAGAGTCTGGAAACCACTGATGACATCAGCAACCAACAACGACCTGATCGGCTGAGAATCAGACAAATCAGAAAAGCTGTAAAAAAATAACCCTAAAATATGTCTATAAAATCACCACCAACCTCCAGAAAGCTGGGGTGATGCTCTGACAATCTACTGTTCGCAGGAGACTTTGACACAGAATTACAGAGGCTACACAGCAAGATAGAAAATAAAAATAAAATCCTATATAATCATAAATTCTAAATAAAATCCTCCATACAGTTTATCTACTTGCCACACCCAGTGTGATGATGGATGAAGTATGATGTCATCCCATGTTGTCATGATGTGTCACTGTTAATATGGGAGACAGTTTAGAGACAATGTCATATTCATGGTCTTCCTTCCTCTTCTGACCCCCCAACTCATTAGCACGGACCTGGCATGAATGGTGCATTATCTGGCGTCTGGCGAGAGCGACTGTCCCTCTGGCCACCTCGTAATTAATTTACCATTCTATAGTGCACACACATTCTGTGGCAACTCCCCGCATGTTTCGGTCTTGCATTGTTCCATAAAATCCAATGTCTGCTCTCAAGGCTTACGCCCCTCTCCTACTCTCAAAGGAGCAGGGTCACTGAAGCAGGTAGTGTTGCCATGGAGACAACTTTCTAGTTTATTTCAAGCACCCAGGTGAAGTTGTAACCTTGACCCGTGTTATTATCAATAAGAATTATTGTAAACCGTCACACTCTTAAATCGTGCAGCCACGGTTCGGTTCCAGAGAATGAAAATGGCAAGAGAGAGAGAGAGAGAGGGGAGAGGGGGAACAGTGGGCCTTTCATTAAACGGTGAATGAGTCAGGGCTCTTCTGACGGAGCTGCAGGGGTCTTGATTGCCACAGCTAAAGCAGTGCCTTCGTCCTGTTTGCTTTGCAAGGCCACTCGCCACAGTGAAAAACTTCGCTTTGTGCCCTGACCTCCTGCACACCGCTGGCACTCTCTCCTGCATTGTCATAGCCCATCCTTTGGATCTCGATTCAAATAGGCAAACAAAGCCAGGATAACAAGCTTGGTAAATGCTGAGTGTATCTCAAGGTCTAGAACGTGGATTCTGCTGTGAGGTATTTGAGGGAAGCGTGCGCCCACACAGAATCATGCTGGGGGTCACAGAAGGTGCTTTTCAATTCAGCTTCTGAAAGCTTTGGACAGCTTTCTAAAGGACTAAACTCTGCGGATTCCACATTTAAGAACTGATTCGTATGAAGTTCTGTTTTTAAGTATCATTCTTACTCTAATACGGGACTTTAAATAATTTTTTTACGTCAGTATTAGGCTCAACATAATGGAAGGTGACATTTTAACCCTCTGAGCTCTAGGGGGTTTTGGGGGCCTGGAGAAATTTTGACTTGACCTGGAGAAACTTTTTTCAGTTGCTTATAAATAGATACATTGCTAAAGTCTAATAACACTGTAATCAGTACAAACTGGGCTACAATAATACGTAAATAGCAAGTATGTACATGAGTGTGTTTATGCGTGGTTAGTAAAAAACTACAATTTTGAAGTCACTGAAATAAGGTCATAAAACACATACAGAACATTTGTTCACAGGCCTGTCAAACCAGGAGCTTGTATCAATATATATTAGGGTGGGAATCGCAGGGTACCTCACGATACGATATGAATCATGATACATGGCTCACGATAATGATATTATCACAATACAGCGATACTGCAATAATGGATGTATTGCTAGACAATTCTATAATGATACTGTACATCATGATATCTGTCTTCCTATTAAAACAAAATGCCTATGAAAAGGTTAAGTGCAAGTTTTCTCTCTTTATTCAAGTCCAAACTGTTAGAAAACAGCACAAAAGTTCTGTAAATCAAATTTAACATGTTAAGTAAATTAATCATTTTATTCTTGGACTTATTATATATTATTCTTGGACTAAACCTGGTACATTTCAAAATTTACCTGGAGTGCTTTCTCAACCTTTCCTCTCCTCTCATCATAAAAACGTAGCAGGGAAAAAATCACCATTCACATCACCTCTTTTGCATGCTCAGGTTCGTTATTTCAAATGTAGACACGTGGAAAACACACACACTGCACACTTCTGCGCTGCATTACAGTAAACGTATATATCCCACCCCAATATATAGTATGCAAACTAATTTGCATATTATTTTTGACACTGAAAAAATAATTAATTTGTCTTTCATTTGTAAATTACCAACTGAGAGCATTGGGCCTCTTGTGTAATTTGTCCAGATTGTGCTAAACACAGTTGATAGATGTGCGCATGCAGTCAGTGATGGCTTACAGGGCCGGAAGGATTAAACGCAGAATTGTGGCTTCCTTTAAGAGCGACAAGGCGATCTCCCTCTGACGCAGCAGTTACTGAAGGGAGGCAACAGCTGGTGTTGCATAACGCCACTGATTTGCGTTCAGTATAAGCTCACAAGAAAGTAAATCAAGTGCTGCTGTTCTGTGAGCCTATATGGCTGTGCCTCTCGGCCCATAATTGTGGGTGTTCGAGGATTGGCTTGAATATCTTTGGCGGTAATCCTATCTTTGCACATCCGTGACTTCAGAGCTCTCCAGGGCGAATGTGGAGTATCGCTAATTCAAGCAGAAGCTGCCTTCCCTCCTCCCTATTCTCTTCAAGTATTGATGCCAATGGAAGCCTACTGTAGTCAGGCTTGAAAAAACGAGTACTGCTGCTCGAGGAGGATGAGGTGACGAATTTTCTCAATTTGCTTTCAGACCATCTTGCTAGAAAAGGTACAGCGAGCCTACAGACAGCTGAAGGCCTCGGCTTTGTAGTGTAATTGTAGTGCTGATATGAACAGTGCACTCTAAAATGATATGTAAACAAATTATTGGTGTACATTTTACAAAAACAAAACATTATTTTCACTTTAAACTTTCGATGTGTTACTTGTCATTTCTTTGCAATTATTTGCTAATAGTTTCTGGGTGAAAATATTTTTAAATTAAATCCTAGTCCTTTTACTGATTATACTTTGGTTAATGGTAATTCTTTCTTTGAAATTAGCCCAATAATTTGCATAATAAAGGTAGGGCAATTTTGACTTCTGCTAAGGAAACCCAAAAATGTAAAAAGCCACAAATGAGCATAACTTGTATTGAACTCAGAATATTCCTTTAGTTTCAGCTACAGTGGCTAAAGTATACCAAGGGATATTTCCTTGGTTGCAGTTTGAAAAAAAAAAAGAAAAAAAAAATGAAGGAAGGGGAAAAAGGAGAAAAATAGCTACACTGAAGGGAAGCTAATTTTGACTTGTTAATGCACCCCTTCATCGTCCGAGCATGAGCTTTTTGTGTCAGCAATACATGCCTGAATTATAGATTTCTTGCAAATTAAAACTGCAGGCAGATTGTGTGCTACAGTCCACTGACAAAACTGAAACCCTGGAAGCTGATGCTTGACGCGTTGCAGATTTGAAGATCAGTCATTCCATTGTACCTCCCTGGACCAGTGGGAAGCATGCAGAAGGGAGGATATTTTTTTTTCCGCAAGCAATTTCAGTCCCATTTCCATCCCAAAGCAGCAGATTCCTGTGTTCCTAAAGGAACCGTTTCCAAAAAACAACTGCGCTGTAGTAGCGAAGACTAAAGCTCTAATTACATTTTTGGGCTTGCTTAGCAGAAGTCATAATTAAACTACCTTTATTATGCAAATTAATGGGCTGATTTCAAAGAATTAATTACCCTTGTCCAAAGTTTGATTAGTAAATGGCTGTTTTCTGGTTCCAGCATTTTTTGTTGCTTAGTTTGTACAGTCGGAGCATTTTGGACTGAAGACACTGAAAGGAAACCCCTGCAAAACGACTCTGATTGCTTTCATTTTGATCATCAATACATGCCACTTCTTAAGTGGCAAGATCATTTCTACAACTCCATACTTGTGCAGTTGGAAATGAATAAATAAACTAAATTAAATTAAATGCTGCAACCCTTTTCTTAGAACATGAGTGCCTTTAATTGGAGTCATTTGCCTCGCTCATCTGATAGGACTAACTTAATTTGAAAGACTCTGTTGCTTTTAACCTCCATAGAACTGAAGTAAATCAGTTGAGTGAAGTGATGCAGCTTTAAGACAAAGACTCAACTCAATGCTTCCTTCTTATTCAGAAGGAGTCCACACAAAAGACCAGCAAATGAAATGCAAGAGCAGAGCAGGCCACAATGGGCTGTCTGAATGGGCTGAAATGAGTTAGCCGAACATAAAGAAGACGATGAATAAGGATGGACCGCAAGACCCGGTGGATTAGTGGCCAGTAGAGGTGGAGGACGATTCTGGAACCTGAATGAGAACTCTCAGGCCAATCAAACTCAATCAAACCAAACTCTTAACCTCTACCGGCAAATGACCTCGAACGTTGAGTCGCCTCTTCTCCTTGTGCTCATAATCATGACTTAAGGACTCGAGAGATAATCACATGCATGGCTTTTGTGGAAGGAACATATTCAGACTCCGAGAGAAGTCAATATTCGTTCTTTAGATAGGGCAAACTGTATCAATTCACCAAATTGTTAGCATAAAACCAAGAAAGATAGCACACGTACACGAGAAATCAGCTAGAATAACGCCTAGTCATTTATGACTTTATCTGGCTTTTGTCATCTAGATTTTCCTCTTTCGCAGATGTCATCACACCATCTGTGTGCTATCTGGGAATTGCACATGTAAATGCCTGTAGTGACTATTTTCTGTAAAGGCATTAGTAGGCCATACTTTTACCATCTGAGGATATATGACATTATGCAGCTGTGCCAAACATTTAAGCACATGATAAGCACATCAAGAATGACATTCTGAAGTTGTGACAAACACTTAAAGAAATGTCAAGTGCTTCAGTAGCAGAGCGATAGGGTACAACGACAATCCTCTGACCATGCTGAGAGCCAGCTTGAAAATATGATCGGCCTTCTTTTCCACACATTCAAATTTAACCGTTAGGTACACAAGATGGCAGATTACACATTTGCCGCTTTCGCTGACATACCGTAGCTTTTATCTGATGGCGACAAAAAAGGAGAGTGTAAAGAAAAACACTAGGACAGCATAAGCAAATTACTGTGAGGCTTATATCTTCGCTAAGCTCATTTTCCACTGAAACGCTCTTCCAATATCACAGATAAGGCTAGGAAAACATTCCAAGCTCGACATCTTGTTCCCCGACAAGGCGGATCAGAGCAGCGCTCCCCGTGTGCAGATAAGAGGGGGTTAAAGCAGAAATAAAGCCCACGCCAATCCCTCAGTCTCCCAGTGCGGATGTTGGGTGCGCCAGACGGGAGATCCGAGCCCCCAGAAGGATTGGTTGGCGGTGTTCAGCCGCAGAATCGCTGTAAGTGGCTCGTTAAATGCCGAAACATGGAAAACATAATCGCGGTAATGAGTGAGAATGCCAGACGTCACGATGCACTCGATCCAGCGGGTCTCCGAATCCGGCCCCTGGCTCCTCAGCCACAGAGCTTGGCTTTCATCTCCAACGACACAATATTACAATTAGCATGCTGATTAGCACCTGCCCAGACTCACTGGGAATGACAGGGGGCTAATGACAAAGTGGGCCAGTGTTGTATGTCATGTTCTTTGGTAAATATCAACCACTTGGTATTCAGCGTGCCCGCATACGTGCCCTCTTCAGCAAAAAGGAATTGTTTAGTTGAAAGCAAGACGGAGGGAGACAGCGGTCACCGGTGCGTCTCATTATTTCCATCCATGTCTGAAAATCAGAGCTGCAAACAACAGAGTAACAAAGCCTTTAATTGTCCACAACCTTTATTTAATGAGCAGCTTTTCGAGACAAAATGGCCTGTCTGTAATGCTTTATCAGTGATGACACAACTTGCTTTTCATGCGAGATGAGACTCTGAAAATATCTACAGTAACAACAACAGGAATATTTGATGAGATGAAAAGCTAACTGTTGGCGGGATGCGATTAAAAGGGGATTCCAATCTTGTGAGGTTACTTCATTTCATAGAGTATGTTGAGTATATATTTTTTTATCACCGCATTGTTTTCAAAACCTCACTTCCTGTTCCCAGTGAATCAATATGTGGTCAATCTCTAGGCAAGGAGAACGCATCGATTTGGTTCTTAAGGCTGTACAACCTTTAATCTCCTGAAACGTTGCCGAGCCCCTAAATGCTTTGAGGGCACTTTATGCTGGACTGTGCAAAAGCTAAACTGGGCAGGAAATCTATCCACAATCAACAACCCAGCCTCTTACGGCTAACCTAAGGGCTAAAGGTGGAGTGTGTTTTGGCTCTGCTGAGGCAACCTATAAGCTGAGATTTAACTCTTTATTGATCCCCAGCAGGAAATTTCTGGTAATTTCCCTGCATTTGTATGGAGCCGTATCCTTCTTATTGGTAATCTCATGTGAGTTTCAGTTGCTTAACATAAAACAGTGTCACTAAAACAAAATCTAGGTTGAAAAGTAGTGTGTATCGCTTGAAAATTGTGTTTGTTGCAACTCTGATTTGCTGTGAATACATTTGCAATGTATTCTACCATGCCTCTCTCTGATTGCAAGCCGGAAGGTTATTATTTCTGTGAAAGAACAGGATGATGATATTTGGTAATAGGTTCTTCATTAGGGTTTTTGTGGCAGGCATTGTGAGATGCCAAGGCCATGTTAATGAATATGTACACTGTCCGCTGTTTGATAAAGTTTGAAATTAATTACCGGCTGCTAAACAACTGAACTCATCGGCTGCTGTTTTTCTATCAGAATAAGAATCAGAATCAGAATGAGCTTTTATGTTATGTTTACACATACAAGGAATTTGTTTTCATGACAGAAGCTTCCACAGTGTAACAGAATGACAGTGACAGAACAAAAAACACAGATAATTTAAAAAAGAAAAAAAATTAGGGAATAAATAAGGAATAAAAATATACAAATTGACAACCATGATTAGACAATACCTCTGAGTGTTTGGAGAATATTCCAGAAGTTTGAGCTACTCTCCATTATTGATGATACAAGCATAAGTTAGTTCTCATGTTCTATGCATATCACTGAATTTAAATGAGCCCCATTATATTCTGTTTTATACTAAACCCTGATCAAGCATTTGAGTCTGATGAGAGAAACCAAAACAACTATGCTTTGAGAATGAGTAAACAGGTTACAATTGGAGTTTAAATGTGTCTATTAGCCAGATGTGTGGTTTTCAGCCATTTAAATGATTCATGTTTTCAACATTATTACCAGGCCTCGGTAATCCAAAGAGAAAGATCAGACAGATAATTTTGTCTTAGATGAATTTAAATAAATGACTCACTATGCATGTTCAAAATCAACTAGTGGGTGGCCAGCACTATTATTTGGCTAATCAGTCTTAACTGGAAGTCCTGTATTAGGCAAGTTTTGGGAATGCTGTACCCCAACTGAAACATTGACATTAGACACCAGATAGCCAGAGTGCAATGAAATGAAAAAGACAGTTTTTTATTTATTTATTTTTTTTTTAAAGCTGGACCATTCTGAATTTGACAATCCATCTTTAAACCGCATGATTTAAGTCAAGCAAGCCTTAGACACAAAAGATGATATTTTGAAGAACGTTTCAGAAATAAATCATACAGGTCTGGAAATGTAAATGACAGAATTTTCATTTTGAAAGTACACAAAGCAGTAATGTTTCTCAGTTCATTTTGAGGTGGACATGATGAAAGTAATAATGTTCTCATCACTTTACATTCAGACTACAAGCTGAAAAGTAAAGCATACTTCTTGTGCTGTGATTTAAGAGTGGTACAGGAGATACTGACAATATTTTAGAGCATTTTCTATCTGAATAATGCAGATGTTCAAGAACTGTTAATGAACCTGAAAATCACAAATACTGTTTGTCTTTGAGTAATTTCTGTTTAAAAAAGAAAAAATAAATGAACTGGTTTTGAATAATTTCAGTCCTTAACCCTACATATAATCAACTCATTACACAGAAATACTCACAAATCTGTAATAAAACTTCAAAGGATCTACGGAGGTTCTAAACCAGCTTTCTAGACACTTGTTCTTCCCTCTTGCCATCTGCTGAGAACTCATAAATAAGTGGGTGCATTATTTAGCAATTAACAAAAAGTACACTAAGTGGGTGATTTGAATGATCTATAAACTCCTTTTTTGCAGGAAATGATAATATTGCAGGACCTAAATAGGCTCTCTACAAGGATTTTTTGGCTGGCACAAGACAAAAGCACATTAATTTGGACTGCTGGAACTAGAGATGATGCAGAACTTACATTCTACAGCATGAAAATATTGTGTGTGCGTAACAAAACTCAAACAGAGTCAGGATAATAAAAAGTATCCACCTACACCACATCCAGTGTACTATCGCTTCCCATTAGTGACTACATGCACACCCCGCTCTTAGCACTTTATCATGGTCCTTAAATAGGGCTGTGGAATTATAAAGGAAGTCATTAGATTTAATTAGACCAATTAGATCCAAATTGGAACAGAATGATGCGGGTGCATGCCACCAAACAACATGGCATACTGATACAGTGGATCCTAATTGAAGTGCAGACTAGACAGAGGAAAGGATAAAAGAAAAACAACAACAGGCACATATATGAATAAAATTTAGCCTTAAATACAATGGAGACCCCACTCCCTACCTATATATGCATGCATGCATCAAGCTTACGGAGAATTGGGGACCACATTGCCTTTTTTGTGATTGGCAGTGTTTAGAAGAAAATTACAGGCCTCCCTCCCCACAGGTTCAGCTGATTATTCTCAAAAGACAAGCCGAGCTGCACCATAATCTCCATGTTTCCATGGGGTCCTGATTGTAGCACAGCCCTGGAAGTCTGATAGAGCAAACTTCAAAGGAACGAGAGAGGTAAGGTGCCTGCTCTCTCGGGATTGCGGGATTGCGGTTGTGCAGGCGAGGGTATCGAAGCATGAATTATCTATTAGTGTGACTGATATTACAGCAGGGGCCCTATTTTGAGACTGAAATAGACATATATATCATGAACTTGTGGCTGTGTGGCATTCACGCTGCCACTAAAGGCTGATAATCATTAGACCACCATTATTAGGCCAGATCCGATGAGCCTTAAATGCACATAAATAGTACATGTGTCAAATGACAAAGCACAACAGAATTTACATTTATATATATATATATATATATATATATATATATATATATATATATATATATATATATATATATATATATATATATATATATATATTATACACACACACAAAAATCCACACAGAAATATGAAACAGCAGTCTGTTCATGGTGGAAAAGTGCGTTAAACTGCATACACATCTTTACCCTTCTATGAAAATCAGCATGAGGACAACACTGCAAATTAAGCATGCTTTTTTTAGACAAATTTCAAACAAATGTGCGATGAATCTCAAGGATCTGCAATAATATTCAATGCACACAGGCACAGCATTTGGCAGACGGTTGCGGTTGAAGAGAAGGTACTAGATGATCCAAGAAAAACAGTGTTGTGAAAGGGGCTGGGGGACTTGACAACATACGCAAGGCCAAACACTTAACAGCCACAATTTGTGAAACACAATAACAAGCGCAACACATCATATATATATATATATGTGTGTATATATATATATATATATATATATATATATATATATATATATATATATATATATATATATATATATATATATGAGTAATGAGTATAAGACTCTATCATTTTCAAGCTGTGAAACGAGACCCCAAAGAATTAAAATATGGCATTTGTATGGAGATCGTATTTTTGTCATCATTTACCACTTGCTTCTTGGACAACAATCCCAACTGCTATGGAATAACATTGGGAAATCAAGCCAAATACTCTACCATCTCTCTCTATTTAATATTTTTCCCCTCCACCTGTATCTGTTTTATGTTCATCTGACACAAATTTTGCATGCTTCTATATGCCCTGAATCGTAATTCTCCAATGCTATAACAATTTCCACTTTTCTCAATCCAGAAAGGGTTGCTGGCCATCCTATCTGTGCCTTCTGTCTTGTTACTGTTCAAGGGTGACTCTCTGACCTGAAGGAAAAAAAGAAAAAAAAGCCAGATGGCTTCTTTAACTGAGCTCTTGTCTGGAACCCAAATATGTCTGTTGTCAGCACAGTAGGGGAACAAAAGAAGAACCCTCAGATAACAGGATTAACAAATCCAGATTGAGAAGATTTTGTCTACATGGCATAAGCACATAAGAAAAGGGTTGCTAGCCTGTTGCATGAGCCTTTAAGACCCTAAGGCAAGCTAATATCCTTTATTTCATCACACTTATCATTAAATCGCATCAAGTATTTAAGGATCCACAAATTAGTGGATTATAGCAAACAAGATGATTACACAAATTTTCATTCATGTAAAGTAACATTAGTGATTGTTAATTTGAAAGTCTACTTAACGTAGTGCTTTAAAAGTTGCGCAAAATAGAGAGATATTTTAGGCTGTAAAGAGATCATTCAGAAATTTGGGGTTGGTAAGAATTTATTTAAAATGTTTTAAAGGACATCAGGGTTTCCCACACATTGATTTATTTGTGGCGGGCCGCCACAATATCAAAACTGACCGCCACAAATAGATTTTCCAAAACGCTTTGACTTCATTGAATAAACATGACCACTGCACGTTTCAAAATCAAAAACCAATGCGGGTGTTTTTATATCACTGTATTTCAGAAGGAAACCGACTGTATTTAGAAAATTTTCGATTTCATTTTTATTTCATTTTGCATGTAATGCTTGATAAGGCAGCGTTTGTGAGCTCAGCACTGCTTCGCAGCCGTTACCGGAGAATCCTGTATCTCTTCTGCTCTTAAAGCGCATCCTGCTGGCAGAAAATGAATTTGCATATATATGTATATATGGGGGCGGGGGAGTGCCGCCACAAATAGAGTGTAAGGCTGTGGGAAACACTGGACATTTCTTATCCCCACCAAGACTGTATTTATTTTTAGTGTATATAAAAATACAGTAAAGACAGTAAAAATGTGACATATTATTGCTATTTAAAATGTCTGCTTTATATTTCAATATTTTAAAACATAATCTCTTCCTGAATTTTATTCCTGAAAGTAGCCATTATGCCAGTCTTCAGTGTCACATGTTGTAGTGTAGTGTAGTAGTAGTAGTTTATAAATTTCCCAATTTTTAAGCAGTCTAAATGTTAAAGAAATAATTTACCCAAAAATGAAAATTCTGTCATCATTTACTCACCCTCAACTTGTTCCATGCCTGTATGCGTTTCTTTCTTCTCCTGAATACAAAAGAACTACAATGATGGTAGCCATTGATTTCCACAGTATGGAAAAAAATACTGTAAAAGTCAATGGCTACAGTTAACTGTTTGGTAAACCAACATTCTTCAAAATATCTTCTTTTCTGCTCAACAGAAGAAAGAAACTTAATTTTTGGGTGAACTATTGCTTTTAAAAAACAAACCACTTTTATAACAAACTATAGAAGAAGATAAACACAGTTGGTCTTCTAGTCAAAGTGCAAAATGACCAGGCGCAGCTTGTAAAACACTTCTACATTCCAATTTGCAGGTCTGTCTCATGCACTGATTCAGTGCTCAAGCACTGCTGTGAAACGAACATGACTTTCTAGATAACTACCTTCATAATAACCACAGCATACAAACAGAGCTGTAGCCAGAGACATTCACACATTAAAGGTGACACTTGATTCTAAAGTGGGCACAGAGCACACATAAAGAAACTTCAGCATAAAGAAGCTCAGCAATAACTATAATACTGCATAGACAGTATATTCCTGCTCTAAAAGGACATCCTGGGAATGCTATGCTGAAATAAACAAAATCTCCCTAGGCCTGGAATCTCTTCTTTATATGTAAAGAGCACAATAACATGTCTTTGCTGACGGACAAATCTGACGGGCACATCAGTGGATGACAAAAATGACTGAAAGCAGCTTATTCCAAAACACTATTGCGAGTCCATCAATGTGCTCTGAGTGACCGGATTACTGAGTATCTGTTCAGGGAGTGCATAAAAACACATGATTGCAGGCATTTGGGGCTCGGCAACTGCTTTTCTATATTAAAGAAGAAAAGATTCTTTTACATCGCTGCTTTGATTAGAGCCCGACCAAAACATTGTTTAGCTGATATTATCGGCCGATATGAGCCTGTCGCCGATTTATCAGTATCGGCGAATATACCGCCAATATGAATTTTTTTGTACAGAACATATAACATAGATTAAATGCTTCTAAATTGTGTAATTACTTAGTTTGTCCAGCAGAGCGTGCTCCATTGTTTGCTACTGGCGACCCGTGTTAGTGTAGTGTGTAGAGATGCATATATGAGCTCAAACTGCTTCAAATTATCCGTCCGTCATCCACCCGTACCTATATTTGATCATCACATTAAAATGATTCTAATTCTTAGTTTTGCATGATGATTTGATGAATGGATGGCTAATTTTTAACAGCAGATTCAGTGACATTAGAGACTAGAGCTGATCTAAGCATCACGGCAAATGTCTGCGGCATATTAAAGCCTGTGTTACGGCCATCGGAGCTGATCGCGGCCATTCAGTTAATGCTGGTGTTTATACCGGCCACGCTGCAGCCCAGAACTCATGCTTATCACATCAGTCACATCAGTCGCATAACATCGCACATCCAGTGTAGAATAGAACCCATTATAATCAGTGTTGTTGTCTACACTGGATGCAGTAAAATGATGCCTCGTTCTATTTATGACGTGCTGACACAAAGTTCAAATGTTTTTCAACGGTCGCTTTTTCGCATCCTGTTGTGGTCCAGACACAGTGTCAGCAAAGTTTTGTGGATTAGTGCGTACTGGGGACACGAACCATTTCAAACGATTCAGTTCGAATTGGTGAACTGGTTGGACCGGTTCACTTAGAAGGTCTGGTTAAATAGAAAGATTTGTTCGCGATCCGGACATCACTAGACTAGACAAAACAAAGTAAAAAAAGTGAAAAGTGAAAAAGTGACATGACATACAGCCAAGTATGGTGACCCATACTCAGAATTCGTGCTCTTCATTTAACCCATCCAAAGTGCACACACACAGTAGTGAACACACACACACCATGAACACACACTCGGAGCAGTGGGGAGCCATTTATGCTTCGGTGCCCGGGGAGCAGTTGGGGTTTCGGTGCCTTGCTCAAGGGAACCTCAGTCGTGGTATTGCTGGCCCAAGACTCAAACCCACAACCTTAGGGTTAGGAGTCAAACTCTCTAACCACTGGCTCAACCACAAAAAAAAATAAAAAATAAATAAAAATAAATAAAACCCATTACAAATGAGGCATTTGTTGCATCCAGTGGGGACATAATTACTGATTATAATGACTTATACTGTCTTTTTATGCGTTGTGTTGCGCAAAAAACATGTCTGTATTTGTGATCTGAGAAACAACAAACAACAAGCCTAATCTACTGCTCAAAACTTGCATTTGAATCATCATTGGAAAATTATTTAAATATAAAAACGTACTTACAGGCTGAGAGTCAGAAGCGCCAGATTGTCCTTGCAAAGTTTGAACTGCCCAACTTTATAGAAACAGCCATTGTGCCACAGATGCATTGCAGGCTACTGGTTCAGGAAACAGTCCTCATCCTCCATAAAATGCACAGCACACATCTGAATATTTGGGTTGAGCTGTTCTTGAACAGTGTTGAAATACAGCTTAACCACTGATTTCTAGTCATGTCTTCTTTAGGATGGCCAAACAAAGTAGTTTCGCTTTCACAACGTAAATAAAAGTTACGCCTTCTTTCTTTGCATTAACATTTGGGCAGCGTTATGCAAATCTTCCCACATAGTGATATAGAGATGTGGGAGCGTGTTAGAACAAATGTTTTCATATGTGTACAGACTCACATACAGTATACATATATAGGAAATAAATATACATACAAAATTTATTTTTCCATGCAATTTGCAGTACAGAGAACCTTCTACTGCTTCAATTGGTTTATACAGCATTTTCATAAGTGGTTTATATTTGCACAATGTAAATCTTCACTGCACTACAGTATCTAATGCCACATCCCACACCCATCTGTCTAGCTCATTTGTACAAAGCTCCTAACTGTAAATAGTCTCTGTTTACTGAATATATTTTTGCGATTGTTTACAATGGTCATCACCAACAACTATTTGACACTGTATTTTTGTTTCCACCACTTGATTTGACTTAAGGTTTAGGCTAAGGCTTCTACCATGGTTTTGGCACAAATTGCACAAACAAACAATCAATCCTCCTAAAACATTGCAAGGAAATACATATCTATAATAACAGTTAAATGTAACTCTAACCTGCCTTTGATATTGACATGAAAACCACGATTCCTGCAGTGAGTTAGCAAATAAAAACACTATTTTTAATCTGATGTTGACCTAAGACATGACACTTGCAGAGCACTGAGGAATTCTTGCCGTGTTGTTAGATGAACATCGCAGATCACCCCAGCGGGCCCATCCTACCGCATTTCACCAGACACTGAGAGATTACAGCCTGACCTATTTTGTTTTATTAGGAAAAACGAATCCTTTGACATAGTAGGTCAGAGGAGCCAGTACAAATAGCTACATCTTTTTATCGTAAAACAAACATTTAAAACCCTTTCACATTTGCCCTTCAAGTGTGACCTGATAAAAGGTAGTATGAAGGGGATGGATGATGAGTGTCAGCCATGCACATTGTTGATATGAAGCCTTGGTGATCTTAAATGAATAGGGTTGAGAATTGTTAGAAATCTTCCAGTTCCGCCTAATGGGTTCGGTTCCGATTCTGGTTCCATTAAATTCATTAAACAACTATTAAAAAAAATTGTGGTAAGTAAAAATGCACAATACTCAGCTACTCAATGCTCAATACTGTTTATTACTTACTGTCAACTTAATTTAAAGGTTGGCAATGTCAAAATTCAACATATATTACAGTATACAAATTTTCAGAATTTTTTTTTTTTTCAAAAATTCTGGTTCCATTTAAATGAACTATTATTATGTTTTTTTACTATTTTACCTTCATTGAATGTAGTGTTGCTGGAAGGTAGTAAGTAATGTTGAGTAATGCTTGTCCATCAATCAGCATTATAGTTGATGTTTTTTACACTATCAATAACATTTTGCTTTTCAAGCAGGAATAAGCTGGTTGGCCAAATAGTCCCTTGAGGGCTAAGACACTTGTTAATTTCCCTAAATTAATAAAATATAAACTGTTATACTTATAACCATGTATACACACACTCCTTTAAGTCCCTATTTTACAAATAATAATGCAGTCAGGAGATGATGTGATGCAGTATATTTTCTATCACTTTGTTTATCAATCTTGAAATGACCTGTACACTAAATAATCTAAACCTCATGCTTACATAACAATAGCAGTCTATTTATTTAGTGGTCCAAGTTGAAGTCAGTATGTTATATTTGTCCCATATTAATGACAATATGGGACAAATATAATGTAATTTAGTGGTGGCAGGTACTGCGCACTGCCGGTACATGTACAGTCAGACAAAACGATGTGCGCTTTTATCAAAGGGGTGAGTGAGCGTACAGTTGTGGGAAACGTGTTCGGCAGTTAAAGACACGATGCGGCACGGCGAGTATGTGGAGTGCGCGTCATTGGAAAAAATGTGCTCAGTAATTAAAGAGGCAGGGCAGCGTTTCTGTTATTTGGATTGTGACATCCTTTACGGGAAACGGCGAATCATCAGAACACTGCTCACAGTGCTTGGTCACGTGTCGCACCAGAACCGAAAACTTCGGAACCGAAACTTAGAAATTGCTCACGGTTCCGGTTCTTTTCAAAAAACAGAACCAGTTCTGAATAAGAACCAGTTCTCGGTTCCCAACCATATAAACGATGAGATGAAACAGGAGGGAGTGAGATACAAATTGTAATGTACCCAATGATTCAATGTCAGAACACAATAAAATGACAAGCGCAAAAAATAGGCTTGCCGTGAGCTTGTGCATTGGCTGTAATGAATGGACTGAAACTCCAAAAGATTGCGTGCACATTTATCTTTTTGTCTGCATGCTGCGTCTCAAAGCCACAAAAAGCTCTGAACAATACAAGCTGTGAACAAAGAGAACTATCAAAGAACAAATTGTTATCCAAAAAGAAGAGCCAACAACTTCCAAGCCATTTAACATCTTCAATGGATTCAACAAGTTCAATTCCCGCTGTATGGACCAAATATGTAATCCAGTGTCTTGGGATTTCCGAACTATGAACAGACCAACCTCTAAGCATCTGACTTTGTAGTGATTTCTGAACCAAAGAGTCCTCTTTTATCTTTGTGTACTGCAAAAGGAAAAACTCATTGTTGATTATCAGAGAGCACTAAATCCTTATTTGTACAGCCAGAAGATAAATGGTTGTGCTTCCCAAGGGACCTTGCTTTATGATAACATACATATCGCCTCTCTCTTGATGGGGACGAGATATATTTTGAGAAAAGAGCAGCGATTAACCTTATACGTAAGACTTCTGAGTGGGTGAATTGTTCTTAATGTTAATACTAATGGGTGCTGGTAATCTCTATTTAATGAGAACTTGCTCAGCATGAGCTGCAATATGATGGTATGGTAAACTGCTCTATCATCAGCAGCTCTCCGGCACAGAATGGGAAGTGGGAGGCTGTGGTGGCACTGCGTTTCACAATTTGATCCTTCGGTTCATCAGCTGTCTGCAAAACAAGCTCACAGTTACACTGAATGTTAAAAATTGTCTCAATTTCCACCAAGCACTAAGGTGCACCTGCATAATGGCACATTATTCATAATGTTCAATAAAACAGCTCAATGACTGAAAGAAAAGCCTTTTTTATGCTCATTAGCAAATATAACATTATTAAATAAAACATTATTATATAAAATACAACATTATTAAATGTTAAATATATAAAATATTGTACATATTTAATATCATATTTATTTATCTGATAAGGTACATTAGTATTAAAGTTAATAAAAACTTTAGGTTACACTGGAAGAGTTTATTTGCAAAAACAGATAACTGTTTGTTTGTTTGTTTTTTTAATCATGTTTTTATGTAATCATGTTTTTATTGTGTTTTATTGTGTTAGTTATCTGTATTTTTTAGTTATTTTTACTTAATCAAAATAACCCAACTGCAGTTTGATCTAGATTAATTGGAATGCACAATGAAAAAACATCATTTTTGAAAATTGTTAAA
The DNA here is from genome assembly GCF_018340385.1 of Cyprinus carpio. Taxonomy (NCBI): domain Eukaryota; kingdom Metazoa; phylum Chordata; class Actinopteri; order Cypriniformes; family Cyprinidae; genus Cyprinus; species Cyprinus carpio. Next base: position 11,834,758 of record NC_056617.1, on the reverse strand, counting down.
AACGGAGTTACCTGTTTTGCAAATGAACTCTTCACTTTGTTTTAAGGTGTCCTTGTTGTAATTATACATTTAAGTACTGAGTAATATCTATTAACTATATGTACTTACTATTTGGTTAGGGTTAGGCTTAGGGTTCGGTTTAGGGTTACTTTCGTGTAATTATGCAGAATGAATTGTTACTATAATAGTAAGTACATGTAACATGCATAACAAGCACACCTTAAAATAAAGTGTTAGCAAACTTTACCTAGAAGTCTGCAAACTACTAAAATGCAATTCAAGGCCTGCACAACTTTTTTAAAGCACATTTTGTTTGGTAATCATCTCTTGGGTGGTACATGGAACGGCTGATTGCATGACAATGATTCTTGGGGATTCTCTTACTCAGCAAACAAGCATCCCAGCTTGGCTCCGGTAGAATAAAGCATCCTTGTTGGACGTTTCATCCAAACAAAGAGCAATTTAGAAGAAATTAAGCTCAAACAACTCATATGCTGGTCAGCATGTATTTTGCCTTCGGGGCCTCTATTGTGTTGAAACAGGGGAATGTCATTACAGAATTTTAATCGAGACACAACTGCCTTTATTTACTGAAATAAATACATAATTTAGTCCATGTTCACAATGGGTATGAATAGGAGCTTTTGTTAAAGTCAATGAGTTCATTGATCATCTAGTAGTTGTGTTTTGTATTGCTCACAGCATCTTGACTCATCAATCACTATCTTTGCGTCTGTGTCATAGTGTCGTTCAGACCAAGGCAAATAACCTGACCTTTGCTAAAGGAATTTCCTATAATCCAAAACATCCAACTACCAACCCCAATGTCAATTGCTGCCGTTTTTCTAATCATGACATGTACAGTATTTCAACTGCAGTCGCTAAATAAGTGAGCCATGCCATAAAGCAATTGAGCCAAATGATTTCTAATAGAAATTCAATGATACCATAAGAATAAGAACACATGTATATAACGAAAAACATTACCAATAACACCAGTAATCTCTCTAGATACAGCCCAAACTGAAAGAATTAAGAGAGCTCTTGTCTCTCCTTGTGCTGTCATTTTTACAGAGCAAAGCAACCAATCAATAGTGAGGCAGGCATGGCAGACTCCAGCCGTAATCCTCAAAATATTCTTATGTGGATTAGCTTCTCCCCCAGCCATTTTCATTTTCACTCTGTAAGGTATTAGTCTGACAGCCAAGTAGAGCAAAACAAATAATACACACTTCAAAGGGGAAGAAATGTCTAATAACAGCAACCTGGTTAAGCTACTGCTTGCCTTTTCTCTATTTTCATATAAACTTATTTGCTGCAGGGCCTAAACAAATTACACGTGCTATAGGCTTTGTACTAAATGTTCATCTGATTTGAAAGCATTATCATTGGCTAATGGAAACTGAGGGATTCCCTGAAATATGAGGCTTTTGTCAAAGCAGGGCTATTAAGCATAAGCTTCTATGCTTTGCATTTAAAGACATTGTGTGGAAACACCAGACAGAGCACAGTTAAACAATGCTTAAAACCTCAAGCATTTAAAGAGTCAGAGGGAGTAGTAAGAGCAAAAGCTTGGACGCACAGTAATGATAGCTGGTATATAGGAATCACTGGGGCAAGTTGTTACGTGCTGTAGGCATTAGAGTAATTAAAAGATAAAAGTACAATCAGACAAATGCATGTTTTCTCTTGCAGTGGTTTAGAATTCTAGTTTAAAACATCTACTTCAGTCCCTTTTAATGAGGAAATTTTCAGGAATGTTTCACTTTTAATTTAATTTTCCAATGTTATCATTTGTGACCCTGGACCACACATTTGTAGCAATAGCCTAAAATACATTGTATGGGTCAAAATTATCGATTTTCTTTTATGCCAAAAATCATTAGGATATTAAGTAAAGATTGTGTTCCATAAATATATTTTGTAAATTTCGTACTGTAAATATATCAAAACTTCGTTTTTGATTAGTAATGCATTAGTAATATGCATTGCTAAGAACTTAATTAGGACATTTTTTAAGCCTTTTATTTATTTTTATTTTTTTGCACCCTCAGATAACAGATAATCAAATATTTTTATCTCGACCAAATACTGTCCTATCCTACCAAACTATACATCAATGGAAAGCTTATTTATTCAGCTTTCAGGTGATGTATAAATCGCCCCACTGGTTTTGTGTTCCAGGGTCACATTTTGCTACAGTCATGCAAACACAATAAAACTGGTAGACATTCAGCCCAGCGTCAACCATTTAATGAATACATACAAGCGTTAATCATTTAATGAATACATACATGCTGCTGATGGTTTAGATCTCCCTGTGTTAAAATATTTACTGACACCTACACATTTGTTCAAGTAATGGGTAGAATAACCACAAAATGTTTGTAGAAATAACTCTATTACTCATCACATTATACTGGTTCCACTGAGAAGATACACCTAATAACAGATATTATTGTGACATGATGATATCAGAACGATGCCAAGAAAACTATAATGATTTAATGTCAGTTGCGCAAAAATCATCTTAAGGGGAAATCTCGAAACTTGGATAAGAAAACCGGTTTTCCACGCTGTATCTCTGAACACTATCGCTGGCACTGAGCATCACAGCGAACGAACGCATTTCCAACTAGAGTCCTTTGTTTTGACACGATACGTTTCCGATCACTGACTCTGCCTCCTCCAAAAGTAAAAGAACCTTTGTTTCATTGTGACTCCACACCTTATTTTCCCAGCATCGTTGTCCGGAGAGATAGAGCCACACACAACATCTACACAGCAAACGAGCGACGCAACGCGGCAAACGTAGAACCTCCACATTACCATCGACGCAACACGACAAAAACTAAACAACGAAGCCATGTTTGCATTATAAATGCAGTCGACCAAGACATTTAATATGTTTCCAAGTGAAAAGACTTGTTGACTCAGTTTGAACACTGCGACTGCTGTTGCCCAGAAAGATTAAAAGTGGAGATAACAACATAAGAGCAGATAAATAAAGACTTTGTCGGTTACTTAAGATAGCGGCGTTAAATAACAGAGGAAATCTTGGCACTGCCACGAGCATCAAAACATTCCCTCAGCAGCGAAGACGCAGCCTGTTATTCAAAACGTGAAGTGTTTGTATTTATTTTTTAAACAAAACTGTTACGCAGCCCCTAAAGTCTACTATTCGAGCAATGACTATTTTTAAACAGCCTATCCAGAAGTAAGAACACAGAGTGAAACAGTACAGAGAAACAGTACAGAGAAACAGCGCGGATGCTGCCAGTTTAGAGCGAGCGGTCTCACATACGCGCTACTCTGATTTAAAGGGACAGTTCACCGCAAAATGGCATTAATGTCATTTATTCAACCTCATGTTGTTACATATGGAAACCCAAAAGCCGTATGACTTTCTTTCTACTGTAGCACACAAATGTTAGGTACTGACAGCCTCGGTCACCATTCACGTTCATCTTTTTCCATAGACTAAAAGTGAATTTGAGACTTACTCATTCTGCCTCACATCTCCTTTTGTGTTCCACAAAACTCAGATTTGAAACATCACGAGGAACAGTAAATGACGACTATTCTGGTTTCCAGTGAACTGTCCCTTTAAAACAAAAACGTTGTTTCTGATATGAAACAAACGCGTTAATGCGTATTCCTAAACTTTAAGGAACTCATTCGCATGCGAGCTGCATGCAGCCCCATGACGTTCGCTGTCCGTGATGCATTGTAACTGCTGTATGTTGTTTCCACAATCCATTTTAATGACTTGCAAACTCGTAACTGCTCAAAAAAGACTGCGATTATTAAAATGGGGTTCGAGAACCACACACAGAAGTAATCTGACTGAAAGAAGCATCAGCTGAGATCCAAATCCATTACATTAATCAATCCAAACAGAAGCTGTTATTTCAGAACGATGATGCTGAGCTTTGCGTTCAATAAAGGTCAGTGTATGTTCCGCTCTCCAAAAGCCTGCAAATGTCGTGATAAAAGCTCTACTGTATATCTGGGTTTCATCATTAGAGTAACTAATGTGCTGGTAAAACATATAGTGTTAGTTTTGTGTAAATAGAGAAACATCCCGCTTCTCCCGCACGAGAGACCCGCAGCAAAAGCAAACGGAAAACATCTGCGGACTTTATCGCGTCAAAGTTAACAGAACAGATTAGGAAAATCCGCATTTCGTTCAAACGTTTCAGTTTACACAACACATATCTAACTTTGTAACACGTCGGTACTTTGAACTATTACTTTGAATCAAGACGCCACACAGTGTACAAATCTCCTCACGCGGAGAATGTCCGCCGCGCTGGCATTTCCATTTCTCCCTTACAATACAAGCAGATTAATCCAAAAGAACAATTCCTACCTGTATGGATAGCTGCCGAGACGGTGAATAAAATGAGGAGAGTAGCGAGAGATCCGTTGCTCGTGTTCGCCATGTTGGACACCTGCTTCATTCTGGAGCTCGTGAGTGAGTTGAGCTTCACCTAGAGCAACGGGGGCTGCGCGTCAGGAGATGCTGGGAAAGGGCGGGAACAAACACCCATTCAAAAAGAACGTCAACACATTTAATACAGCCCTTGTGCTGAACCGAGTCTCTTGATGTTATTGAATAGAATCATTTTTGTGTCGTAATGTAAAAGACAAATTTGTTTGTTCCCGGAAAAACACCCTGTTGATCAGAAGAAAGAGGCCCCCCTGCCCCTTCACAACAAAAAAGTACCATGGTAACCATATCGTTTCCGGCAGAATGCCATTGTGCAGTTACTACTGCGTACAGTTACTAATGGTAATAAAACCATAGGCTACATTAAATACCACACATATATCATAAATATCATTACATTAATATATTCATTTTTGGATATTCATACTTTCATAATAATAATAATAATAATAGTAGTAGTAGTAATATAATAGTTGTGATATTACCACTTTAGCTGTATTAACTAGCCTATAAAAATATTAAAGCAGGAACTATGGTTACCATTAACACTGTACCCACTGTAATAATATAATGTCTTTAGAGAAAAATAGTGCCTCTAGCGGCGTCACCTAGCGTCTCTCTCTCTCTCTCTCTCTCTCTCTCTCTCTCTCTCTCTCTCTCTCTCTCTCTCTCTCTCTGAGATGTTTTTAAAAGTCTCTTATGCTCACTAAGGCTGCATTTATTTGATGAAAAAATACAGTAAAAACAGTAATATTGTGAAATATTATTACAATTTAAAAATATATATAAATGAATCACTTAAACAGAAATACAGTGTTTTGTGTATAGTGTAAAAAATATCATGATTTGATTTATTCATGCTTTCATATTTGTGTGTTTATGTTGTATTTGTGTAACACATGCTTTCATATTTGTGTGTTTATGTATGTGTGTAAGTAGGGGGAGAGCAGACGTGTTTGTTTGCAGGCACTTTTTACGCACAAAAACTTCACTAAAAAGATTCGCAAATTTCTATTTCTTTTTTTATTCCATAAATGTCATCTATCTACACTCTTAAACTGCAATGTATTTACTTTTTTTTTTTTAATTGTAAAACAAAACAATTTGTCACATTAAGCAATGTATTATCTTTTAATGTATAGGATGTCCCAATTTAGCTGAATGCTACTGTCCCAATTTATCTAACATGTTAAGATAAATTGGGACAATAACAAAACCTGATTTTTAAAAAGAAAATAGAACAAAGAAACTTGCACAACTTTGCATTGAATGATCACATGAACACATGTAATACAAATTTATATTGTCAGTTGAAATACTGTTTAGAATTTAAACCTCCACTATTTTAATAGACTTAAACTATGTACGGGCACTTAACATGTACTTTCTCGCCTTCCAGCATTTGAGTTGTAATGATGCCCATATGATTTACATTTGACTTATGAAATGATGATATTCAAATTAAGTACTGTTATTACAACATTTCAAGACCACCTATTATTAGCAATATTTTTAAAAAGTATTTGTCCCACTTTAAAGCTGACTTCACCCTATTAAATTAAAATTAAATTGTGATATATTCCTGTGATGACAAAGCTCAAATTTCAGCAGCCATTACTCCAGTATTCAGTGTCACATGATCCTTCAGAAATAATTTTATTAATTAAAAGTGTATAAAAGTGTATTATGGTTTCCTAGATACAGTAGATAGATAGATAGATAGATAGATAGATAGATAGATAGACAGATAGACAGACAGATAGACAGATAGACAGATAGATAGATAGATAGATAGACAGATAGACAGATAGATAGATAGATAGATAGATTAGCATATTAGATTTCAAAAGGATCATGACATATTACGCTGAAGATTGGAGTAACGACTGCTGAAATTTCAGCTTTGCCATCACAGGAATAAATTACATTTTAAAATATATTTAAATTGAAAACATTGTTTTAAATGGTAATAATATTCCATTTAAAATAAATGCACTCAACCTTTAGGATGACATGGGAATAAAACAGTTAAGGATATCAAAGTTTCTAAAACCCCAGACATAAAATTTTCCTTTGAATTTGGACATAAAGAGATAATAAAATGAAATAAAATAAAATAAATGGATGAAAAACTATATATATGGTAAGGAAATACAAAAGAGGAAGCCTTGAATAGATTATCAGAAGCACTCTGCTATTTCATAAGTATTCAGAGAAGAAACTTCCTGTCCGGTTCAGATATATCTCCTCCCTCAATATGAAAGGGACTTCTCATCAACATAATTATGTTGACTTTTTAATATAAGTTAATTGGGTGCTTTCTCAAATTGACTCACAGTTGGAGCCAGGGTTGCAAATTGATAAGGTAATCCAGGTAGCTCTACACTTGGTGGCTCATTATGCTAATTCACTTGGAAGGCTCACAGGGCAAGTGCTTTGATTTTCTGGAGATGAACAGGAATTAAAGAAATGTTTATACAAGATTCAGATTTTGATGATACACCCTAATACTTATTGCTGAACATGCCTTACAAGGTCCATTTTTACAGTAATTGTGCCAGGAATTATTCTTAGGGCGAAGTGACTGATGGTCCTAGAAAAACAGATAAATTTAGAAAGACCAAAAGTGGAAGCAAGCAATGAAGTGCTTCCTCTTGACTTGGAGTTTTCCTCTCTTAAGGATTATTTTATAATAAGCATAAATTTCACTCTGCTTTAGTTAGACAAAGATTAGGGAGAGGTTTCTTGTTTTAAGATTCAAAAGTTTTGTTTTATGCTGTCTTCTGAAGTTGTAATTACGAGTTAGTCGTGTTCAAGTGCTTTATCGTCAGAAAGAATAGGAATCATGGAGGACGCTAGGTTCATTCTTGCCTATTTTTAGGGAAATCTTATTAAAGCCTATATTGAAGAGATTCAAACAATACCCAATAGATTTTGAATAGAATATAGTGTTTCATTTGCTGACAACCATATAACTAACACTACTGTATACATTCACTGCGCTCTTGAGATAATCTTGTAGACGATTCTGAAGTTTCAAATAAATGTGGAGTAAAATACATTATGCATCAAACAACTGTTTTTATTCATATATAGCCATAAAGTCTTACATGTCCCATTTCTGACTAGGAAACTCATATTTACAATTATTCCAATAGCACATGAAGGCTGCATTAATCTAGTATTCAAGATTCAAGGCAGCAAATGATCAAAGCAACAACTTAAAGATTTATGTAGCCATGAGATACCCAAGCACTTTTTCATACAGCCATCAGATGCACTGTTGTCAGTGATGTAAAATACATTTTAGGATACACCTTTCCTTTAAAGAATATCAAAGCCTGAGTTAGATGAAAGAAACACCCCAGAGTGGGCAACAGACTGCACAAACTTATGTCGGAGCCAAACAGTCATGTTTTGACCTTCCTGTCCTAAAGGTTCATTTTTTTGTTCCTCGGAAAAATCGCTATGAGAGCTCTTTAGTTAATGAAATCTTCCTGTTATTTATTGATTTGCCTCAAGGGTTTTGTTCTTGCTTGCAAATAAGTGATATTCATTTGGTATCAACACTAGAGTGCACACATTGTCCCATGATACTAACTCAGCAGGGCTCCTCTATAATTATTCATTTAATGACTTTCCCAAAGCACATGATTGTGACAGAAAAAAAAAAATGATATTAACTCTAAATGAAGGATTTGTACAGTAGAAACATTTGGCTTAGGGGTTGACTAACTTCGTGGAAAATAGACTGTATTGCAAAACAGTACTGCTCAATTCTGTATGAATGCACGATAAAATATATATTATACTCATTAAAAAAACAGTTAAACAAAAACAATATGGCTAAATCTTATGATTCACAATATACTGTTTATTGTAAACCTTAATATGATTGTCAGATAGTAAGAAACAGTAAAATAGTTATTTTTGTGTGTGTGTGGGGGGGGGGGGGTGCACAGCATAATATTGATAATCACTGTCAATGAATATTAAAGTTAAAAAAAAGTACATTATTTTTTTAATGTGATCTTTTTATGAGGATGAAATTTTAGCTATTCGTCACACCTGTTAAAGGTGAAACAACAGACAGGTTAATTTTAGACTGCTGCGGGATGTTTTTTTTTTTTTTGACATATGGAGACAACGGGAAAGAGAGTGATTTATGTTGCCCTTGTGCATACCTCATGCTATCGTTACCCTGTATAGTGTTCAGTGGAGTTACTTTATAAAAACGACGATGACATTTTGAAAAACCTAAGTGATTTATAAAAATCATATCATGTTAAAACATATGGTAAGTAAACTGATATTATTGTTCTAACGTTAATTTTAACGTTAATGCATAGTTAAATTTTCATTTTAAGTGCTTTAGCTACTGCAACAACCAAGAGAAGAGTTTAATTATTTTCTGTTGTAATCATATATATTTCACAAATACTTTAATTTAAGCTTTACTGTAGGCTATTTAACAAATAGCTCAGTTTTGGCTCTAGTGATTCCCTTATGCTGAAATTATTCTTTGTTGGTCATTAAAGATTATTATTTAACGATGCATTTGTTATATGGAACCAATAGGGGGTTACTGTACAAACGTAATGTGGTGCCAGTTGCATAAACTGCTTTTTTTTTTTTTTTTTTTTTTTACTACTCTTAAAATATATAAATCTATTTTATCACTTGGTTAACTACTAGTTCTTAACCCAGCAGGCACATGACATCAATATAAGGTCAGGTTAACGTTTAAATAATGTTTCAAGTATTTAAGTCAATGTTTCGTTCGTTATCTAGCTCGGTCAGCAGTTCAGTCAGTGTACTGTTTGAGTAAATGAATTACTCCGGGATATTGGTTTATTTGAACTCAGAGGGAGTGTCAGCCATGTTAAAAAAAGTTAACAGCTTAAGTCATTTGTGGATTAATGCTTATTGTTGACGCGAACCGTTTCAAACGATTCAGTTCGATTTGGTGAACTGGTTCAAGAAGATCCGGTTACATCGAGTGATTCGTTCGCGAACCGTATATCACTAAACTGCAGTGTTGTGAACGCGCTCATAACAGACCCGGGAGAGAAGTCAATGCTGAATAAAGTCGTAGTGTTTGATATTTTTGGACCAAAATGTATTTTCGATGCTTCAAAAAATTCTAACGGACCCTCTGATGACACATGGACTACTTTGAAGATGTTTTTATTACCTTTCTGGACGTGGACAGTATACTGTACATACATTCTCAATGGAGGGACAGAAAGCTCTCGGACTAAATCTAAAAATATCTTATACTGTGTTCCGAAGATGAACGGAGGTCTCATGGGTTTGGAACGACATGAGGGTGAGTCATTAATGACATAATTTTCATTTTTGGGTGAACTATCCCTTTAAGTGAAAAGTGTGAAGTGACATACAACCAAGTATGGTAACCCATACTCGGAATTCGTGCTCTGCTTTTAACCCATTCAAAGTGCACACACACAGGAGTGAACACACACACACCGTGAACACACACCCGGAGAAACATTAAACATATATATATATAGCGGCGCCCGGGGAGCAGTTGGGGGTTCGGTGCCTTGCTCAAGGGCACCTCAGTCGTGGTATTGAGGGTGGAGAGAGCGCTGTACATTCTCACTTGGTTAACTACTAGTTCTTAACCCAGCAGGCACATGACATCAATATAAGGTCAGGTTAACGTTGGAGATGATGTTGGCCAGACGTTGCATTTAACGTTGGACATGATGTTGGCCAGACGTTGCATTTTGGTTGAGAATGAAAATCGGGTTGACGTCAGTATTTGATACATACACAAAACTTTATTTTGGTTACACAACCTAAAAACAACAAATATCAACATCAGCTGACATCTGTATTGGACATCAACATTGACATTAGGCATTTTATTGACATTGAATTTTGGTCACCCAACGTTGCAACCGAAATTTAATCAAATATCAACGTTTTATGACGTTGTGCCTGCTGGGAAGACATAGTCTTAACATTGTAGCTTGCCCCTGGTGTTTTTATGAGCATTTCTCTTAACATACATAACCATGTTCTCCTGCTTCAACATAGAAAACAGTGTTTAAATCTTTTGTTTATGTATCAATCAATAATGTTTTTTATAAATAAAATCACTTTCCTGCTTCTGTTATTCAAGTATTTATGCACAAGTGGTAGTTTCAGTCTGGTGCACAGACAGGAAATGCTGAAGCTTGGTGAATCTGATCAGAACATGTCTATCCTCATAAATCTTGTGGCAACTTAAAACTTGACTGGATAGGAACGTCTGAAAGTAATGCCGGATGCCACTATGCACAGCATCCTTTTTCCTATACAGCTCTTGCTCTTAAAGTGCTGGGATAAATGTGACATTGAGACATACAGGCCCTTAAACGACAGCTATCATTTAACACAGACTCAACTTGAAACGAGTTGGTTTCAAAAAGCTTTTCTCTTCAGGACTCGTGGAATCTGAAAGGGAAGGCGAAAGTAATTGAGGTGATATTGGGAAGAAGGAGGGGATCACAGAGGGAGAAAATGACAGTTTCCTCCTGATATCTGCTGTCTCCAATATGAGGACATGATTTAGGAAAGCATTGCGTCATTCATTGATTTCTGCTCCAGTCAAAGTGTGTGACAAGGAGAACAAATTACCAAGGTGTAACAGAGAGAGTCTGGACCCCTGCACATGCCACAACATTCATCACTGTCAAAGAGGACCAGTTTATTATGAAATGCACAAATCATTAATCTGTGGTGGACACAGATTGTGTGTGGACTGTGGTGGTTTTCTGTACTGCGAGATAATGAGGACGACAGTCGCTGCCATTGCAGAGTGTTTTATGGAAATCACAGAGGCCTGCTGTTCATTCATTGCAGTTGCAAGCGATGGCATGTCAGCGTGGATCATTCTGTTAGGAGTTTGACAGAGCGGTGGGTGGAGGTGCCTGTAGTTAACCACATCTCCTGAGAAGTCCACTGTCGTTATTTTTGTTTTTTTGTTGCTCACTTTCCTTCTGCGTCCTTTCTCTGCATCTTTTTTCCCCCGTCTCTGAGGGTATATACCCTATGTCGGAGTGTGTGAATATGTGTCTTTATGGACCTTGTTAGGTTGCATACCTGTATGGTACACAACTGCCCTCTCATAGGCATATAGGCTGTTGCCGCCTGTGTAACTAGGCTGAGGGCTCAGGCTCCCTGTGGCATATTCACAGTATGTCTAGAGGCTAGTTATCTAGGCAGCTTGTGGCTTTCTCATGATTGGCCCTGGTAAGCCTGACACTACTGTAATTTCCCATTCTTAGCCTTATTAGTGGGTGCAGAAGTTTTCTTGTTAACTTGTTTTATTTGCATCATGAATGTGGTTGTTAATTAACTTCATTCATGCATGTTTATGCATGCAGTTTTTTAAGTGTCACTGTTTGGGTCTTTGAAGAAACAGGCCTCATTAAATTAGTTGTTTGTACGAGCTTAATTTCTGCTTAAAAGTCTTTATGTTGTGATTTAGATCATTCTTGTTAGCGTTTCACAATGCCTCTCTACATTTGTCCAAAAATATTAGCAACCTTGCAGAATCCCACAAATTTATAAATATATATCTTAATGGACTTAAGATATAGCAGTTATAGCAGGATTCAGAATTTGATTGAGAAAGCATTTGAAAATTCCGGTTAAGTTCCTAAATTTGCATTGAATTTGATTTACCAAAATAAAATATTTGGTTTACATAATATATGTATACTGTTTATACTATATTTATTATGTGTGTGTGTGTATATATATATATAAAATAAATTCTAAAATATATTTATATATAATATAAAATATATATATATATATACATGTAAATATTTGCATAATATATACTATATGTGTGTGTATTTACATATGCATAATAAATATACACAGTACACATACAAATATTATGTAAACAAAAACTTTTATTTTGGATTAATCGTTTGACAGCACCGATATACTGTGTGTGTATATATATATATATGTGTGTGTGTGTGTGTATAAAAAAAAATATATACAAAAATTAATAAATAAATATAATTCACACAATCCAAATATATATATATATATACTGTATATGTATATTTATATACAGTGTTGGCCAAAATTATTAGAACACTAGTATTTTCACCAGCTAAAAAATGGTTTTAAGTCAGTTATTTCTGTCTTTTGCTAGAAAAAGAGTGTTGTCAGTAGGAAATATCAGATTACCTTTCTGAACATTAATTTTTCTATTAATTGTAATAATCCAATGAGATTTCTGTTTGCACAAGGAGTCTGACAACAGCCAGTGCTCCACACAGAGGTCTGATCTCACCATCATCCAGTCTGTCTGGAATGACATGAAGAAACAGAACAAACTGAGACAGACTAAATCCAGAAGAACTGTGGCAACGTCTCCAAGAGGCTTCAAGAAACCTACCTGCAAAGCTACATGAAAAACTATGCGCAAGTATATATAATGGAATTTGAACTGAATTTATCCAAACAAACAGTAGGTTGTATTTGAGCCAATTAAATTAAAATTCCAGCTCAAGAAATGAAAGGGAGCCAATTCCTTACATTCTGAAATTTGCCCAACTCTGTTATATAAAAAAGAAATGACAGGGTGAAGGGAGAGATCAGAAAAAGACAGAAATCTTCAGACTCTGAACATGTCAGAGCTCATGCACTACCTGCCAGGCTACGACTTTTGAGCCACAGAAAAAAAAGAAAAAAAAATATTGTTACACCCAATTTGCTTCCTTATTTCTCAGGTATTTTTCAATGGCACATTTCTTCAATAATGTAGAGTTCATAGATTTCATTTAAATCTATTTAGGTCTATAAACAAAAATGTATGAGAATAAAGAAGATAGGATGAATGAAGATAGGCCTACATCTCTTAGACCTGTGTGCTGATTGTGTTTTCGGGTTGTTTTTTTTACAGAAAATCGGAATAAATTATTGAGGGCAGACTACAAAAAAGGGATTTAGTGACCTCACAGGAGACCACAGCTGAAGTGTTTGCATCGCTTTGCCAGAATGTTCTGTCCTTGGACATTGAAAAATTGTTTTTTCCATTGCTCCTTGAGGAACACTGCTAAAATTACAACTTGACAGCTAGAATTCAACAATCCTTTGAGCATATCTCAATTCTCAGAGCTTGGTAAACTTCACATTCAATACAGGTTTGTTGGTTCTTGAATCACATAATCTAGCAGTGTTGTAACAGAGGTATAAGTACTTTTTCCTCAGAGGTCTCACTGCAGAATTTAGATGTCATTTTAACCTTTCCTCCAATCGGGTTAATTATTTTGTAATAGTGTTGCAAAATGTAGAGCTGAAAGAAATGTGAAATCTATTGATCCCTTGTCACTATCAGCTGTGTCCTGCTTAAATGCATGCTCCATCAAAACATCCCAGGTTGATTCATTTTCTGCTCTCCGTATCTTGCCTTTGCACAGTTGCACCAAACTAAAATGAAATCATAATGCATGCTGCAAAAAAATTCCACTCTCCCTGACTGCGCTAATGCACCTGCATTATTGACAGAGGGGTGAAGACATGTAAGTTGACCTGCTGTCTCTGGAGAGGAGTAGTTCACAGTGTCCTCTTGTAATGTGGCGTTGTGAGGTCAGCCAAAGAGCAAGCCACTGTCACTCTGATGGGAGGTCAAACCAAACACGTGACCAGCCCTGAGAGAGTATGTGCTTTATGGCCAGGTTTGTTGCACATAATGAACTCTGTAAGAACAGGATGAAAAACTGAAAGCAGAGTTCAAGGTTTAGGTGGCGCTGTCCATTATATAGAAACCTGTTTCCGCAAAGGAATGGATGGATGGATAAATAAATAAATAAATTAAAGTTAAAAAAAGGTAATTGCAACATTTTATTTCACAATTCTGAGTTTATATTCTGCAGTTCTGACTTTTTCCCCCTCAGAACTCTGACTTTACATCTAAAAATAGTTTTTTTTCTGCCACATAATTAAAGATAAAATAGGTAACTTTTTATACCACAATTCTGAGTTTAAATCTAAAAGTTCAGAATTTATATTTTACAATTCTGACACTTTTTTAATATCATGCAATTAGTTTGTTTTTTTTTTTATCAAAAAGGAGATTGCATTATTTTTCTCACAATTATCAGTTTACATCTTGTAGTTATGTGTTTATATTTTATAGTTCTGATTTTTTCCCCTCATAACTCTGACTTTACATCTTAAAATAGTTTTTTTTTCTGCCACAGAATTTAAAATAAAAAAGGTAACTGCAATTTTTTTATCTTGCAATTCTACGTTTAAATCTAACAATTGAGAGTTTATATTTTGCAATTCTGACCACTCTGCAATTCTTTTTTTTTTACATCTTGCATTTTTTTAATGAAAAAGGTGAATGCAACATTTTTATCTCAAAATTCTCAGTTTACATCTTGTAATTCTGAGATTATATTGCACAATTGTGATTTTTTTTTTCTCAATTCTGATTTCACATCTCGAAATTCTGTTTTTTATTTCTGCCACAGAATTAAAAATAAAGTAACATTTTATTTTGCAATTCTGAGTTTATCAAAATCTTTCAGAATCTCAGAATTGTGAGAAAAAGAATTGTGACATAAACATTTGCAATTACCTTCTTTATTTTTTATCTTGTGGCAAAAACGGGTTTAGTCATAGTATAGCAGTCTACAACAGAACTGCTCAAAGAAATATATGACAAATGCATGTTTTCTTTTAGAAGAGCTAAAAAGATCACATTTCAGAATTGTAAGCATTTATTTCTCACTTCTTGACCTGGTCTTTCAAATCAAGTTGCTGCAGTCCATTTCCCCCTCATCTCGAGTGTCAGGGTGAGAAGAGGTTTCACTCTAATAGAGGGTCCACATAAGAGACCGTTCCTGACCTCCATTTGCCTCTAAAACCCAACAGACAGTCTTTTAAATCAGAGGATGTGCTGAGCTCCTATATGTCCTGACTTAAAGAGTCACCTTTACTGCTAATGCACCTGCTCAGTCACCCAAGGATGTTTTCTAGTGAAGGTATGGTTTCTCAAGCACATGCATTGATAACATTATTTTCAGTTAATTTATTTATTTATTGCATGAAGGGTTTATGCATTACCTTGTGGTTATAAGTGCATTATATAAGTATGTGAGTAAGTTAATTTTCCCTTTGGAGATGTAAAAATACTTATTAAGCTACTTATTGTTTATTGATTGTCTTTGTTTATGTATATTATGTGTTTATAAAAGAAATATTTATTTTGAATGGAAAGACAAAAAGAATATTTTGTTGATAACTGAAGTTCGGTAGTATTGAGTATGATTAAGTATCATAAATCAGTAAATTAATGAATTATAGATTAAGCCAATATGTTTCTGAAAATATTATTATTTTTTAATTCTAAATTAATATTTTGAAAAGTATAATCCACATTGTTTTTTAATGTTTATTTTTTTAAAATTATTTACTGAAGCACTGAAAATGCACATTAAGGTTTAAATATAATATAAAAAAATAACATTTAAATTAAATTAAAATAAATTTCTAATTTTATTATATATATATATATATATATATATATATATATATATATATATATATATATATATATATATATATATATATATAGTTATCCTTCTGCATGTAGATATATATTTATACTGCTAAATCTAAAGGGATACAATTTACTTATTTACTTATTTCAGCCAGGATTTTACTTGAGGGAGTCAATCAATTTCAGTGCTTCTTCTTCCTGCAGTACACTTCAGAGACAGATCTAATATACACGTGAAGAGATGAAAAACATTATGTTCCAGCCAAAGACTGTGTTGAGTGGCAAGCTGCTCCTCGCAGCCTTCCGGTGGTAACCACCAGATCCGTCAAGCTAGGCTGATTGCCACACCGGAAAAGAATGGCACTGTGTGTAATTCCCAACAGGAGAGCAGGGGCCAGGGGCCAGTGTGTACTCTGATTTGAAGCTTCAGGAGAAATTAATGTTGAAAAGACCCATAAATCGCTCAGACTGGATGCACTGGCATCTCCAATTTGTCCAAAGTGAGAAGAGTGGCTGGGTGATCATGATTGTAATTATCATTTTGAGACTGACGTTTTTTTGATACAGTATTGAAGCATTGAGTCTGCTTTATATTTTTTTCCAAAACATTGTCAAACAGGCACAAAGGTGATCATTACTGATTCAGATCATTCATATCATGCATTTTTTTTTTTATTAGTGTTATATTTTCCCTCAAGGTCCACTTATAATTGCTATCACTCATTAATGATTGCATACAATTGCATACTTGTGTGTGCAGAAATGGTTGTAGTTTGGGATCAGTATTTTATTTTGTCTGCTCAAGTACTTGAAAGAAACTTTCCCTGCATTCTCCTTCTCATCTCCAAAAAAGTAAGACTTACTGTAGGGTCACTTAATCATTCAGTTCATGTTTTTATATTTATATATTCATGATCATTTTGACAATAACATGGGATTTTTAACTTTACATGTGATTTCAGTTAGTTCTAAATGTTATCTTAAATTTATAATATGTGCAAACTTATTGACGAATCATGGATTATGCATTACTCTGTGCCCCAGTTTAAATACTTTTATATGATTAGTGCATTAATTTTAATGAAGCAGTGTTTGTTTTAAGGATGGTAAAAGTGGTATTCTGTTTGCTAAGTAAGCAGTGAGAAGCTGTATTGCATCTATTGTGAATAAAATCACGGCTGAAGGACATTGTTCTGGGGGGCACAACATGAAGCAGAAAAACCGTTACCACACAATACAGTTATTTTAAAGCAAAAAAAAAAACAAAAAAAAAAACATAATGTGTTTCTTTTTTAAAAGTAAAAACATTAACTGCCATCCTTCTGCTAGAAAAATACTCCCTTATAGTTACAGTAAACAACAAGAGTATGTTTAGACTTTGTGCCTCCTTCTGATAGAGCTCAAATTAAAAATAGGAACTCATCTGCTGTGTTATTTATTTTTTTAACATGATGCATGTTATAAATATACTTCTTTTCATCTCTCAGCATGAGAAAACTTTCATGTTTCGTCTTAAATGAAACCGGACTGGTTCATAGCATAGGGCAAATACACCAAATAAGAAGTATCATTAAACGGTGCTGCTCAAAGAACATACAGTACCATACCAGAAAAAATAAATAGGGAAAGTAAATAAACAGGGGATTTATTATTATTGTATTTAAAACACAGCTATTGACCAATCAGCATCAAGGAACAGAACTAGTCACATACTGTCACTTGGGTAAGATCCCTTGGAGTCACTTTTTGACGTTCAGTCAGTGTGCAGCATAAAAAATTTATTTGAAAAAGTAAATAAATAAAAATAAGTTGATAAAATCAAAATAAATAAAAAAAAATTTCTATAAATGTATACTAGCATATTCATACACTTTTTATTAGCGTATAAAAGTGTATAAATATTTATACTTTCATACTAGTGATGCATTTTGCCGATATCTAATATACTCCTAGGATGCCTTGAGGGTGAGTAAAACACTAAACCTTTAAATTGTTTTTGGATATTGATCTAGGTGTTAGGTGTAGAATTCTGCCATCTGCTGGTTAGAGAACAACTTGTAGAAATTACAGTTTAAAAAAAAAAAGTGTAATGATCATATATATCCAGCACAGGCCCATAGAGATCCATTTATTTTTTCTGGAAGCGGCTAACTGCTCCTCCCACAACTTTTCTGATATATATTTTGTAAATATATATTGAAACATTATAAAATACATTAAAAATTAACTTCTCAAAAGTTAGAATTTGTTTTTGTTTTTTTGAAGTATTTTGAAGTGCCCGCTTTTGCAATAATGCCACATAAATTTGCACAAATGCCACACAAGTTGTCACTAAAACTTGATTGCAGGCACATATTTTTTCAATCTAAAAAGCAAAATCAAAACAATTTTATTTTACTTAAATGTAAATAAAAACAACAAAAAAAAACCTGCAATAAGCAGATATGAATTGTGGGTGTGTGTGTGTGTGTGTGTGTGTGTGTGTGACTTTGATACACACACAGATAGAAAAATATAGAGAGACTGTGTGTGCGTGTGTGTGTGTACACACGTGAGTGAGTGTGCTCGTTCCATATTGCATTTGTGCTCTAGTATCAGGCCTTCGTTTTTTGTGGACATTTTCAGATTTATGCAGGATTTATTGTTTTTATTTGCCAGCTTCTATAAAAATGCTCTTTGTTGCAGTCACACACATGTTTGTGTGCGTGCGTGTGCTTGTGAGTGAGCATGTCTTTTCTACACTTCATTTGTGCTCTAGTACCAGGCCTTCATTTTTGCCATTTTCATTTATGCCAGATTTATTGATTTTTGGTTTTCTTTTTTCAAAAAAAAAAATAAAAAAAAATATAAATATATATATAAAAAAAAAAAAAAATAAAATATATATAAATATACACATAAACACATATACATATAATATTATATATATTTAATATATATATATACAATATATATATATATTTTTTTCTCCGCATCTCCTATTCATTTCAATGTGGGGGACATATTGACCCCAAAGACCAGATTTGTAAAAAAAAATGTTTACATAACTTCAGAACAACCGAATCAAGCCCAGTTTTTTCTCTTTTTTTATGTGAATATAGATTGAAAATGTAGAAAACTCACAAAATCTTATTCCACTGAGATGAAGGGAACCATTTTTTTTTTTTTTTTTTTTTTTTAACTAAGTAAAAGTTGATTGGGGTCATATTTACCCCAGTGACAACTTGAGGGTTAAAATAATTATAAATCATCTATAAATCAATCACTGCTTTTTTTTCTCATAAAGATGCAGTGATGACCTTTAATTTGAAGATTTGGCATTTGTAGACAGCCTAAACATAAAGAGTATCTAGTAGAGCTATTTAAGTTCCATCATATTCCATTTCCAAAAAAAAAAAAAAAAAACAACAACAACAAAAAACATATTACACATTAATGAATAAATCTATAGATACAATTATATAATTTACAAATGTCATGTTTGTGATTTTAATTCATGTAATCAAATCATACTCTTACTCATACTCTTACTCATACTCTTATCAACAAGGTATATCAGCATAATTTTTCGTATCGGGCCAATGCCGATGTTTATATTTTACGTTATTATCGGCCAATTCTGATATCATTCCGATAATATTGTGCATTCATAATAGATAGCTACTGAAGCACCTTACCCCACACCTACCCTAAACCACTTTTCAGCAAAATCACAGGCATGTATTGCACAAATATTTACAGGTATTTATTAATACTCCAATATGTAATTTCATCATGGCGATACTCCTATTGTGTCTGCAAACACAGGGACCCTGACCAAGTGTCAATATGTGAGGAGATGGGAGAATGTGTTAACCTAACCTTTAAACTCTGCAGTTCTGCACATCTGTTCTGAGCTGTAATAGTGTGTGGGACTGTCGCATAATATCTCCTCCCTCATAATCATGGTTTCTTTGAGACTATCCACTGTCAGTCACAACACAATATGACAATATAGTAAAAATAGACTATGACGCAAAAGCAATGCTTAAGGGCACTCTTTTCTTTGTGTGATTATGTACGATAACTTGAATTATGCATGTCATTTTATAGATTTGACAGGAGCAATGTGGATAAAGTTTACAAATGATGGAAATATAAATACAAAAAAAGTATTGAAAAGCAAAATAAGAAAATCCTCTTAAGATTATATAGGCTATTATCACACAGAGCATTAAACTCTGCAACAATGTTTCATGAAAAGGAACATTTTGCCACTATAGATGTAAAAACAGCAGTCACTTAAAGCACCAGACAGTCATAATGTTGAGCTAACTGATGCATTCATTACGTCGCTATAGGAGATATCAATGGGCCTTCAGTGTTCACTGTGCTGTTTTGGTAGGGCCTTTGCTAATTACATATCTGCATTATCTAAGACCAAGTTAGGTTATTGTATTATTTATCAAAGGAACAGCTTGTGAGGTTCTACATTTAAAGCAAATGCAGAGACTTTATAAATGAATGTAGCTGTAATCCCCAACGTGAAAACATGCCTCTCTTTTTTTAGCTTCCTTGTGGGTGCATTTTTTCCCTATACTTGTAGTACTTCTCCATAATCGTCAATGAGCTGTAAAAAAAAAAACATGTTTATTTAATAACTTTGTGGAAGGTTGAGTATCCTAGCTCTATCCTTGATTATAGTCCTTGTATACTATGATCTTTTTACAGATAAATTTTGTTATGCGACTTGTTACGAAAGCAAAGACTTGCATTATTGATGTTGGTAGGAATGTTTTAAACAAACCTAACTATCCCTCTTCGGGCTAATTATCCTTGTTTTCTCATAACAACCAAAATCAAACACAGAAAGTGACGCTGAAGAGGTGGTCTGGGACACAGCGGCATTAAGGAACTGATCTTTGTCGCGTCCCTCATTTCAACCAGACTCAGCCAGAGATGGTGATCCTGGACCACAAGTGTGGAAATTGCACAACCCAGAGAACGCGCGGTGACCTTCGTGGCAGTTCAGAGTTCTTTCAGAACTTCTGGATCGTGACCACCCTCGTGGAGGTCCTTCAGTGCCTTGGCCTGGTGCAACTGCAGTAACGCCATAGCGTGTAAGGCAGAAGCAGCTTCCCCGCAAGCCATATAGGCACTGCTGGTTAGACTATACGAATGCCTATAGGCCCGGGAAGGAAGCACCGGGTCTCCCCGCCTGCAGGAGGCAGATTTAGGACACAATTGCATCGCTACCGCCCAAACAGAGGTTAACGCTACACCCCGCGGGGTTATAACCCACGCAACCTGGGGGAAATCACTGAATACCCCTTCGCTGCACCGCCATCAAAGGTGGTGAGGGAGGAGGAGCCCACTGGCCAGTTTCTGGCAGTAAAAGGTGCCATCCACGACCTGGTGAGCTCGTCATGCGCTTCCGGGAAGAAAGGCACCAGGGTGGGGCACTGAGAACCAGCGCAAGCCACCTCGGGAAAACCAATCATCCTGCCTCAAGGGCTCGGGACGCGGTGGAGATTTCCACTCGAGCCCTACCCTCTCTGTGGCCTGGGAAAGCATAGCTGTCATCTCCGGATCCGCTCCCCTGAAGGTAGCGGAGCCTGGTTTGCAGCTCCGAGATGGTCATCTTCCCGCAGTGGGAACATGACTCATCCATGAAGGCCAGATCAGCGTGCTTGATGCCCAGACACGTGAGATCACCCGTTGCCAGGTAACGACCACACCCAGAAACGCACGGGTGAAACGGCATCCTTATAAGGACGATTCGTCGTCTTTACAAAGACGCACCTCTGAGGCTCTTTAAGAGAAATTTGTGCTCTAGGAAATGCTCTTTTAGTGCTGAGGCGCACAGGCTATTAATAAAATAAATAACTAGAGAAGGCTGACTATAATCAGCTTGCTTCCATTTAGTGAGATAAGCCTACTCCTCACCTGAATTAGAAAAAAAGGTCTTCTACAGGTGCTGGTCATATAATTAGAATATCATCAAAAAGTTTTCACTAATTCCATTCAAAAAGTGAAACTTGTATATTATATTCATTCATTACACACAGACTGATATATTTCAAATGTTTATTTCTTTTAATTTTGATGATTATAACTGACAACTAAGGAAAATCCCAAACTCAGTATCTCAGAAAATTAGAATATTGTGAAAAGGTTCAATATTGAAGACACCTGGTGCCACACTCTAATCAGCTTATTAACTCAAAACACCTGCAAAGACCTTTAAATAGTCTCTCAGTCTATTTCTGTAGGCTACACAATCATGGGGAAGACTGCTGACTTGACAGTTGTCCAAAAGACGACCATTGACACTTTGCACGAGGAGGGCAAGACACAAAAGGTCATTGCAAAAGAGGCTGGCTGTTCACAGAGCTCTGTGTCCAAGCACATTAATAGAGAGGCGAAGGGAAGGAAAAGATGTGGCAGAAAAAAAGTGTACAATCAGGGTCCCAGAGTCTGGAGGAAGAGAGGAGAGGCACACAATCCATGTTGCTTGAGGTCCAGCGTAAAGTTTCCACAGTTAGTGATGGTTTGGGGTGCCATGTCATCTGCTGGTGTTGTTCCACTGTGTTTTCTGAGGTCCAAGGTCAACGCAGCCGTATACCAGGAAGTTTTAGAGCACTTCATGCTTCCTGCTGCTGACCAACTTAATGGAGATGCAGATTTCATTTTCCAACAGGACTTGGCAGCTGCACACAGTGCCAAAGCTACCAGTACCTGGTTTAAGGACCATGGTATCCCTGTTCTTAATTGGCCAGCAAACTCGCCTGACCTTAACCCCATAGAAAATCTTTGGGGTATTGTGAAGAGGAAGATGTGATATGCCAGACCCAAGAATGCAGAAAAGCTGAAGGCCACTATCAGAGCAACCTGGGCTCTCATAACACCTGAGCAGTGTCACAGACTGATCGACTCCATGCAACGCCAGATTGCTGCAGTAATTCAGGCAAAAGGAGCCCCAACTAAGTATTGAGTGCTGTACTTGCTCATATTTTTCATGTTCATTCTTTTCAGTTGGCCAAGATTTCTAAAAATCCTTTCTTTGTATTGGTCTTAAGTAATATTCTAATTTTCTGAGATACTGAATTTGGGATTTTCCTTAGTTGTCAGTTATAATCATCCAAAATTAAAAGAAATAAACATTTGAAATATATCAGTCTGTGTGTAATGAATGAATATAATATACAAGTTTCACTTTTTGAATGGAATTAGTGAAATAAATCAACTTTTTGATGATATTCTAATTATATGACCTGCACCTGTAGTCTTTAGTGATGCGAGGACAACTTGAGCTTGTACACGCAATATCTGAATAAGAGAGACAATTCATAAAAGAACAATGTATATTTAAAAGCACACGTCCAGTTTTGTGTGAGTAAAGGAAATCCGCTTGCGAGTGGAGAGATTCGTCCTTGCGCATTACAAGGATCACATAACATTATGCATGCTCAATATTTGTCATATACCACGCTCTAGAAACCGCCTAAAATTAAGTATAAAGAGGAGAAGAAGGCAGCCCTAGGTAGCTGCAAATGCCAAGATCCGCCACTGCCAGATGCAGTTAGAAATTTACTAAAAATAAACCTATCGCAAGACATCTGGTGGGAGGGCACCTGGAGTGGCCAGTCAAATTTCAGGGGGGACTGTTGCCACCCCTGGCCACCATGTAGACATGCCCCTGCGTTGTAAGCTCCATAAATGGTTATTTTGGGGCGGAGATTACTGTACGCACAATCTTCCGCTGACTGGATATAACAAAGTGAATTTTGCACAGGTTCTGGCATACGCATGGCTTAATAAATCTGAAAAGTTTTGTACGTATGCAAAATATAGCTTTTGTATGTACGCACACATTTCAAAGACATCATAAGTGACTTTGCCAACAAAAAAGTCAGATAATGGGATTTCAGTTCATCCTAGGTGCCAGCATGTCTGGGAACGACCTAGACCCTGGTTACCATGGCAACCAGGTCCCCTCAGCCAGATCAGATAAACTTTTACAACCTAAAAGTATGTAGAGAGAATTTTCCTCCTACTCAATTCTATCTAAAACAGACACATACTGTTATAGGAAATGACTTCTTTCATTAATTCATAGACAAAATCTTCTATGACCTTTCTATCATGCATATCCCCAGGTAATTGTCTTTTGTATTGTATACTCATTCATGCAATCTTAGCTATATGTCATCTTACCATGTTTAGTATCTATGAACTGGTCTTCTGATGATCTAAATGAGAGTGTACCAACTTATAATATACATAGGCAATATACTGGTGTTCTAAGAATCTTTAGTAATTTTGCATCAACACCCAATCAAGTTCCAAATGCAAATTACCATGCTGTCAGAAAAAGGGTCAAAAAACTCCCCAGTATTTCCAACCTCCCGCTTGGAATTTCAGCCTTTGTCATTGGACAATCATTTCCTGAGAGGCGTGAATCTTCTCAGACCTTAAAGGGGCTCACACACAGTTCCGCCCAAGTGCTTCTGCTAAATCTTCTGATTGCTGCCCGTGTAAAGAGCTTGAGCCGGTACGGGCATGCCTGGTGGGCTCCAACACATAGCCCATCAGTCTGCCGTTCTTTTAGATTATGAGAAGATGAGGATGTGAGCTAGAACGCTTTTTGCAACCCTTGTGTCTGCACCAGGCTTTGGCCTTGTCTTTACATTTACCAACGATCCTTGGATCTCAGCTGACAACTTTCTTAGCTCTTCATCATCTCCATCTGGGAGAAAACTCTTTTAACCACCTCAGAGACAGAATAACATATTTTTTTGGAGTTAATCACTCTTCAAACCCGGAAGAAGTTGATCATGACTCCTACACCACTGAACCTCCAAACCATCAAGACTTTCATCCGAGAATGCATCCAGAAGCTCATTCCAGGCCAAGTCAATGCAAGTATCGTACATTTAACTAAACGAAACAGAGGTTTACTATAAGCTGTAGACCCCGTTCTAAAATGGCGCTGATGGTTTAACTCAGGTGGTTAACTGACTCTTTTCATAGCTTCATTCTCTGTTTTTTTCTGATGGTTTCATCCATCGAGTCTCATTTGCCCTTTCTCATTTATGAGTGACTGTTTGTTATACTAGTTTGTGTTAGTGTTTAGTTAATAAAACTCTTGTGCACAAATTACATGAGTGTAACAGAGATGCTGGAGTTTGGTTAGAATCCATGTGCAGAAGTTTATTAAAGGTCAAGGCTTTAAACAGATGTCGATAAACAGGCAGAGGGTCAAAACCAGAGAGGCAAGCTGATCGTTCATCATACATGGGGGCAATGGCAGAGACAATGGTGGAGAGGCAGGCAATGAGTCCAAACACAAACATCAGTCCAATCAGGCATCAGAACAAAAGGGCAGAGTACAAATACCGTGAGTCAAGAAGTCAGGCAGGATCATACACAGGTAAGCCATCAGGAACAGTAGAGGAATAACGCTTGGTAAGGCAGATGAACTGGCAATACTTTGTGACCAGCCTATGAAAAGGTCTGAGTTTATATGGAAGTCAAACAGGAAGTAGAAGCAGAGGAAGCAGAGGGAGTGGAGCACGGTCAGTACTCGGGCGAGGGCTCCCTCTGCTGGCTTGGCATTACAGAACCCCCTCCTCTAGGAGCGACTCCAGGAGCTCGACATGGACGCCCCTGTGGTCTAGGTGCTGGGCGGTCGGGTCTGGCTCGATGAAACTCTTCGATGAGTGATAGATCCAGAATGTCCCGGGCGGCTACCCATGACCTCTCCTCAGGTCCATAGGTCCTTCATGGCCAGGGTCAGCTCCCAGGTGAACAGGTTTGAGGAGGGACACATGGAAAGAGGGAGAGATACGATAGTTAGCAGGAAGCTCCAGTTGGTATGTTACATCATCGATCTGTCTTAGTATCTTGAAAGGGCCAACATACCTGGGACTGAGCTTCCTGCTTGGTAGCCGCAACTTGATGTCCTTTGTGGAGAGCCAGACCCATTGTCCTGGTTGGTAGGGAGGGTGTGGGCGATGTCGTCGGTTGGCTTGAAATTCTTGTGTTCTCACAGCTCGCTGGAGATGGACATGATCACTGTCCCACACCCGCTCACTACGTTGAATCCAGTTGTCCACTGCAGGAACCGCGGAGGGTTCGCCCGACCACGGGAACAGAGGTGGTTGGAATCCTAGGACACACTGGAAGGGGTTAGACCTGTGTAGGAATGAGTCAAGGAGTTTTTGTGCATATTCCGCCCATGGCAAGAACTCAGACCATCTGTGCTGTTCTCGGCTGCAGTAGCTTCGGAGGTATCTTCCTATCTTCTGGTTGAGTCATTCGACTTGTCCGTTGGCTTGTGGGTGATAACCTGAAGTTAAACTGACGTTGATGTCTAATTGATTGCAGGAGGCTCTCCAGACCTGAGACGTGAACTGGGTACATCGGTCACTGACTATGTCCTCTGGTAGTCCATATATCCTAAAGACATGTTGGAAAAGGGTTTGGCAGTTTCCATGGCAGTAGGTAGTTTGGGTAGTGGGACGAAACGGCAGGACTTGACGGTCGATGATAACCAGGATCGTAGTGTTATTATTGGATGAAGGTAGGTCAGTGACGAAGTCGATAGACAGATGAGACCATGTTCGTTTGGGAATGGGTAATGGCTTGAGTAGACCTGAAGGTAGTTCCTTTGGGGTTTTTGACTGAGCACAGATCTGACAGGACTTGACATTTGTGATGTCTCGTGCCATATTATTCCACCAGAAAGAGTTCTGTATGAGTTGGAGAGTTCGAGAGATACCAGGATGACCGGAGCAGAGAGAAGTGTGAACCTACTGCATGATTCAAAGTCTTAAATCCTAATGGTTGCCTGGTGGGGTGTTTGCGGGTGAAGGGTCTTGTTGTTGGGCTTCTCTTAGTTTGTCCATGATATCCCAGGAGATTGGTGCCAGGATGATAGAGCTGGGTAGGATGGGACCGGAGATGTGGTGCTCTGTGGGTAGGTCATACTGTCTGGAAAGAGCGTCAGCTTTGCCATTCTTGCTGCCAGGTCGATAAGTTACTATAAAATTAAAGCGTGTGAAAAATAATGCCCAACAGGCTTGCCGGGTGTTAAGTCGTTTTGCACTCTTGATATATTCGAGATTCTTGTGGTCTGTTATCACTTGAAAGGGATGAAGCGCTCCCTCAAGCCAGTGACGCCATTCTTCAATAGCTGCTCATGGAGAGTAGTTCCTTGTTTCCGACATCATAGTTGCGTTCAGCGGGGGTGAATTTCCTGGAGAAGAAAGCACGTGGATACAATTTGCTTGGTTGTCCTTGTCTCTGAGAGAGTATAACACCAATGCCACAGTCTGAGGCATCCACCTCTAAGATGAACGGTTCATTCGGATCAGGATGTTTTAGGATAGGGGCTGTTGTGAATTGTTCTTTCAGTGCATGGAAAGAGTTGTTGGCTTCCAATGTCCAAACCAGCTTTGATGGTTTATTCTTGAGGAGTGAGGTGAGAGGAGAAGCAACCATGCTAAAATTTCGGATAAACTTCCTGTAGAAATTGGCAAAGCCCAGGAACCTCTGCAGATCCTTGATGGTTCAAGGTTGTGGCCATTCAGTGACTGCTTGAACCTTTAGGTCATTCATCTTGATGCCCTGTGAGATGATGTGGTAGCCCAGGAAGGAAGTTTGAGTAATGTGAAACTCACATTTTTCTGCCTTGATATACAATTCATTCTCTAAGAGTCGAGAGAGGACTGTCCTGACATGGGAAATGTGCTCGTGTTCGGTCTTGGAAAAGACGAGAATATCGTCGATGTATGCAACCACAAATTTAGCAGGTCCTTGAAGACTTTGTTTATGAATGATTGGAACACAGCGGGAGAGTTTGCAAGTCCATACGGGATTACCTGATATTTATAGTGCCCCCTAGTAGTGAGAAAAGCTGTTTTCCATTCATCCCCTTCTTTGATCCTGTTAAGATTATAGGTGCTTCGGAAATCGAGTTTGGTGTAGATCTTGGCTTCTCTGAGTTGTTCTAATTGTGATCTCAAAAAAAATAAGAATACTTCATAAGACCAATAAAATATTTTTTTAGTAAATTGTTGGCCTTCTGGAAAGTATGTTCATTTATTGTACATGTACTCATTACTTGGTAGGGGCTCATTTTGCTTTAATTACTGCCTTAATTCGGCGTGGCATAGAGGTGATCAGTTTGTGGCACTGCTGAGGTGGTATGGAAACCTAGGTTTCTTTGACACTGGCCTTCAGCTCATCTGCATTTTTTGGTCTCTTGTTTCTCATTTTTCTCTTGACAATACCCCATACATTCTCTATGTTGTTCAGGTCTGGTGAGTTTGCTGGGCAGTCAAGCACACCAACACCATGGTCATTTAATAACCAACTTTTGGTGCTTTTGGCAGTGTGGGAAGGTGCCGAACCTGCTGGAAAATTAAATCAGCATCTTCAAAAAGCTGGTCAGCAGAAGGAAGCACGAAGTGCTCCAAAATTTCTTGGTAAACGGGTGCAGTGACTTTGGTTTTCAAAAAACATAATGGACCAACACCAGCAGATGACATTGCACCCCAAATCATCACAGACTGTGGAAACTTAACACTGTACTTCAAGCAACTTGGGCTATGAGCTTCTCCACCCTTTCTCCAGACTCTAGGACCTAGGTTTCCAAATGAAATACAAAACTTGCTCTCATCTGAAAAGAGGACTTTGGACCACTGGGCAACAGTCCAGTTCTTCTTCTCCTTAGCCCAGGTAAGACGCCCCTTACGTTGTCTGTGGGTTAGGAGTGGCTTAACAAGAGGAATACGACAACTGTAGCCATATTCCTTGACACGTCTGTGTGTGGTGGCTCTTGATGCCTTGACCCCACACCCACACCACACCCCTTGAAAATCACACAAAAACTTCAATAAACTATTCTTCACAACAATCATAAAAAAGCAGCTCCCCCCTCGATTGGTTGTGCATCTTTTTCTTCCACACTTTTTCCTTCCACTCAACTTTCTGTTGACCTTTTCAGTGGTGAGTTTAAAATATTCCAGCGGCGACCCCCAGAGTGAGTTTTTTTAAGGCAACTGTTATTTTAGAACGTTCCCCTTAATGTTTCCATGGCGACACGTCAGGCTTGTCACGTGACACACCGCATCTACAATAACACTGTGTGACAGATGGATCGCTTTTATTTCGTTTTTACTTTTTTTATTTAAAATATTCACAAACTTGCATACCATGTCATGAACAATCTGATATTGTAAATTCTGATATATGTAAATGAATGTGTTTTGTCGTTTAAAAAGCTTTCTAAATGATCTTGATCGTGATCTGTAATGTGACATGGGTGCCGCCATGTTTGCTCACGCTGCAGTTCAGAGAGTCCTGTCAGTTGCATTTACTGCACGTAAATTCATCAATCTCTCCCGAAATACAAGTAATAAGTGGCAGGTGAACTGGGTGATGAATAGAGTGAACTTTACAGTTACTTATTCGATGTGTATCTGATATTAATAAAGCACATCTGCAAATTAAGTTTGAATGGATTGTTATTGTTGCTTCCATAGACATATGCGTGTATTTTTAAATGTATTCTAAATGTATTGTTTTACTAGTACTTATATGTATTTAAATGTCTAAAACCTAAAATATGTATTATGTGGTTAAGAACACTGCATAGTTGTGATAATATGACAAGAGCAGTGCACGTCTGTCTCTGGCTCAGCGCCAGCCAACATGCGAAAATGCAGTTTGAATTTGACAGTTATGTGACATCACCGAACGTTCTAAATCCCATATGTTGGACCATACTCCCAGGGGCATGGAAATAAGAATCCCATATGTGGGACCGTACCGCTCAAAAGGTTAACATGCTTGGATACAGCACTCTGTGAACAGCCAGCTTCTTTGGCAATGAATGTTCTGGCTTACCATCCTTGTGAAGGGTGTCAGTGATTGTTTTCTGGACAACTGTCAGATCAGCAGTCTTCCCCATGATTGTGTAGCCTAGTGAACCAAACTGAGAGACCATTTTGAAGGCTCAGGAAACCTTTGCAGGTGTTTTGAGTTGATTAGCTGATTGGCATGTCACCATATCCTAATTTGTTGTGAATTGGTGGGTTTTTGTTAAATGTGAGCCAAAATCATCACAATTAAAAGAACCAAAGACTTAAACTACTTCAGTCTGTGTGCACAGAATTTATTTAATACACAAGTTTCACAATTTGAGCTGAATTACTGAAATAAATGAACTTTTCCACGACATTCTAATTTATTGAGATGCACCTGTAAATGTTGGCTGGACGAACAGATTAGTTGATGGCAATTTAATTTTGCTACAGTTACTGGCAGCTCATATAAATAATGGTAATTAATCATAATTAATTGTAATTATTTATATACATTTCCCTTTTGAGCTAATTTGCTAAAACTGTGAAAAGGAGCATCCTGCAGATGAGGCATTAAACTGGCCTCCTGACATTCTGTTGTCATGAATTCCCCACCTCATTTACAAATTTGACTTTGTTTTCTTTTTGAAGCTGGTAGCACATTCTGGTGGCTGGTAGGCCGTTGTGAAAAACTAACTTGCTGCTGGAGCTAGTTTTAGTACGGCCAGCAGGGGTTGCTCATTCCCTGACTTGTATGGGTGCAAAATTCTTAGTATAAGGAATCTGACTTCAGAATGTATAACAAAGCAACCTTCTGATAAAGCGTTAGACCGGCACCTGTAAAAAGGAGTGTCGTTTAGATGAGGCATTAAACTGGCCTCTTGACATTCTGTTGTCATTAATTCCCCACCTTAATTGTAAGAAAGGCCGCGCAGATAACTGAACAATCACATATGCGCAACTCCGGTGCAGACTGATGTGCTTAATCACAACCAGAGTGCATGCAATAAGCAGTGAGCAGCGCTCCGTTATGGGCAGAACTGCGCAAGAAAAAAAAACTAATGCAGTACGTGGGGCTGTGCAGACGATAGTATTCATGCCATTCAGGGATATAATATAGTTATTGTGTGCGTTGATGCCATATAGTAAGTTTTCTATTCTCATTTCTTATTTAATCATTTAGATTATTGTGTTCGGGTGTTATATTGTGATTTATGGCCAGCCTCTAGATGACGCAATGCTAGATTCATTTGATATCTCCTCGTTAACTATTATAAACACAGTGTATATTATGTTTGGCTGTCGAATTAAGATATTTTCTGCTATATTGTGTATTGTATAGCTGGATACTTTGAGTTTCCAAATCTTTGACTTTTAAGTTTCATCAGTAATACTCGTTATAATCTGTGACGCACTTTTTATTTAGTCACGTTTCCGTACATGTGACTGTGTTTCATGGCAGTCATTATTTCTTTGACGATGTTTGTAATTAATTTGCACACATTACAGTTTAGTTTCTGTTTTAGTTATTGGATGAATGTATATGGATACTAATTTCATATGATGTTACTTATATTTGTTATTTGTTTAATTTCAGAACCACACACGCATATATTATAAAGCCAACTGCAAGACTGTTTGCCCATGCCTACTCAACTGTTCATTAAATAACCTCAATTCAGCAATTGGTCTGGTTCCTGTGTCCTGACCGGCACCCGAGAGTGATTACCACACAAAATAAGACTCGGCAATAGAACTCAATATACAGTCCTTCTAAGTCTCAGTAACATTAATCATGAATCTGACCTCATTGTTTAAGCTGGTAGCGCATCCTGATGGCCTCCTGACATTCTGTTGTCATGAATTCCCCACCTCAAGTACGAATTTGACTTTGTTTTCTTTTTGAAGCTGGTAGCACATTCTGATGGCTGGTAGGACATTGTGAAAAACTATCTTGCTGCCAGAGCAAGTTTTAGTCTGGCCAGTAGGGGGTGCTCATTCCCTGACTTGTGCGGGTGCAAAAGTCTTAGTATAACGAATCGGACTTCAGAATGTAAAACGAATCCCGCATTGATGTGCTACCCCTCTATTAGAGCAGCTTTATTAAGGCACAGGCTATGAATGCAGCTGTGGAATGCAGTAGGTTGAGTCTGGTTCCACACTAAAGCTAAGCAGGAGCCTGGTCAGTATACTGGTGGGAGACTGCTGCAGCTAGTTTTAGTCCAGCTAGGTGATCATTCCCTGGCCTGAATGGGAGTAAAAGACCTAGTGTAATGATGTAGACTTTAGACTGTGAAAAGGAGCAGTCTGCAGATGAGGCATTAAACTGGCCACCTGACATTCATGCACAGAAATGTAGCAAGGACATTGGTAAAATAATCAATGACACAAAAACAATTAAAACCAAATATTAAAAAAACCTTCTCCCCAAAAAGAAAACAATAATAACAATTTATTCAGCAATTCTTCTCCCTGAGTTGAATAATTATTTTATGTAATAAGGATAGCTAAAGTAGATAAGACCTGGCAAACCCATATTTAAAGGATTCTGAAGATGAACAAAGTTATTACTGCTTTGGAACGACATGAGGGTGAGTAATTAATGACAGAATTTTTATTTTTGGATGAACTTACCCTTTAAATAAATAAGAATACCAAAAATATATTTTTATGTAATAAGGACAGCTAAAGTAGATAAGACCTGGCAAACCCATATTTAAAGGATTCTGTTGTAATTTTAACAAATTAAACAAATGCTGCACACTTACAGCTCTCATTAAATATTATTTAATTGAATTTATTTATTTTATGTAATAGGCACAGCTAATGTAGTTTCAGACAGGACTTTACATCATTACAATTCCATATCACTTTATCAAAAGATTTCTGTTATTGCAAAGGTCCACATTGACCAAGCAAACAAATTATAGTAAATGAGACTCACGTCACCAAAGATGCTGTGATTTTTGGGTCACACGTCACTCAAGGTGCGGTTATGAGTAATATCAGATGACCAATTCTCACCTTGCTCAGTTCAGAGCACCAGTCGAGGACTGTTAGTTTGGCAATATGGGACTGTTTCCCACAAGCTCTTCAAAACTTTGAGATTCACAAGCTGGAAGGAGTTGGTCAACTGATTTATCTGAAAGATTGGTGGAAATTCAGATAGCTAGTAGAGCCTTGAATCATCAACACAAAGAAAAAACAATTGTAATAAGATAACTGAAATTTATTAACAATAGATATGCAAGAGTAAATACAACAACTAGTGATGACACCAATAAATTAATATGCAATGCTAATAGATAATAGAGAACGAACCAAGAAGGAAGATACCAAATAAATCATAGAAACAAATAAATATAGTGATCTCAGAATGGCTACATGCAATGCTGTTGAAATGAATGAAAGATATTTCTATGGTAATGTTGCTTATGGGAACCACCTAATGGCTCTGGTGGAATTAACAATAAATAACTGCTTATTTATCTTTGAACAAATAATATAGCTATTATTTGTAATGCTGACCCCAAGTAAATGTTATCTACACAGGTTAGAAAACATAGGCTGCAGGTATAAACTAAGCCATGGTCTTTAGAAGAGGTTTGGTAAGTTTATAGTTACGTTCGATAAACGGTAACATTTATACTGCTGTTTGAACACTGTAGCTAGACCCCCACCATGAACAACAGATCTTGGGGTATTAATTAAATTATAGTCAGTTGGACAAAATGGAAGAAAGTGAGTTGG
Organism: Cyprinus carpio; assembly: GCF_018340385.1. Lineage (NCBI taxonomy): Eukaryota > Metazoa > Chordata > Actinopteri > Cypriniformes > Cyprinidae > Cyprinus > Cyprinus carpio. The sequence goes on along the minus strand of NC_056617.1, from coordinate 11,801,160 downwards.
AAAGTGAAAATGACTCAGAGTATTATGTACCAGTTGAGTCATACCCATTGAGAAAACAGCAAAGTAGTTATGATCAGAGATAAGAGGAAGCAACAATACAACCTTCTTCCCCTGAGTTGCCTGCTCATCAGAATACATCAGATAATTCTGCATTACTACAACATAAAATATAACATCAACCTACACCTAACAATAAACAACAACACCCCACAACATATCACAAAGAAAAAAAAAGAGCACAGATCTGAACTGCTTGGAAATCAAATGAAAGAAAACGAGACAGTGAGTGAACGTGGAAACTTACCTGTGAAAGAACCAGAGGAAATGGAGTCAAGACAGACCTGTTCAGGTACAAAGAGAATATCATTCCTCAGGGAGGCAACAACGACCCCCAAAGCAGTTCACATATGATAGTCTAGGGACTCCCACCTGTTACAAAGTAAAAAAGTAACTGGTCCCAGGTATGATCCACACCTTTCTTACATGTTGACATCTACATGTACGCCTTGGGTGCCAATGGCGTTTCGTTACCCAAGACCATCTTTTGTTTATTAAGCTCGAACTGAAACTGAAATTGCAATAACACACACATTAATTGTTCCTATGGACTTTGAACAAACTGGTGAAAGGCAATGAACTGTTGAGCCGCTATATGTGATCGATGGTCAGTATTTCAATGTTATTTGTATGTATAAAAGTTCATGATGTTGTTTCAGACTGATGAGTTATCTTAAACTTGCACATTTAGGTAATTTAACCCCTTTGTGCCCGAGTTATGCATTTACGTTTATCTTAATTAATCTTGTATATGTCTTTATTGTATGAAGTACAACATATATGAGGAATTGAACAGCGTTTAGAAATGAACATGTAGTTAATATCCCAGCTGTATTCTTGTATTGTCAATTTAATTATTTCATTTCATTATTAAAGGGGTCATAGGATGAGATTTACATTTTTTCTTTCTCTTTGGAGTGTTACAAGCTCTTAGTGCAAAAAGAAGATCTTAAAGTTGTAAAGTTCGTAAAGTTGCAAAGACTAAAGTCACTTCTCGCTGTAGTATTGTTGTTGCCACAGCCAACAATAATGTGAAAAATAATGTGTTTTTTGAACCTTAAACCACATAAACACATTGCATTACACCAAATACACAACATAATGTTCTTTTTAGCAACATCATATGACCCCTTTAAGGGTTAATATTTATGAAGATGTTATATATCGTTTGGTGCTTATGTGTACATTCTGAATATCTTATCCTGTGTCACCGTGTCAATTGTAAATGACACATGTCTTTTTTGAGACTAGAGCATGTGAACCATATAGACAGAGTTTGTTAAATAACCTGCTGATCATATTTTCTTATTTCTTCTATTGTAATGGAAAGTGTTTGAAGTCACTCATGTTTACATTATGTCACTACTGGGAAAGAGTACTACATGTGTTGATACTGTATAATGTGCTAAGCTTTTGCTATATGCATATGCTTTTATTATTCATTCAGAGTAAATACACCATCAAGGAAGCCATCACTACAGCGCTCTCTTTTTCATTTTTCTTTATTCATCTTTATTATACTTCTTTTCAGGAGTACTACATTTGCTGACTTCATTTAAACCTTTTTGTTATTGTTTTATCATTATTGTTAGTTATTTGTTGTACTGTGATGTTAAGAGCTCATCTTTTAAACATTTGTTGGTTGTCACCGTTTTTGAGGTTTGTGTGTCTAGTTTTGAGGCCTAGAGTATGTTCAACCACTTATATCAATTTCTGGATACCTTAGTCTTGTAAGTTGTCTTACAAACAAAGACAATGTTGTCTGCTTATAGACTAACTTATAGACTAACTTATCCTTTCACGTTTGTCATTTGTAAAAAAAAAAAAAAAAAAAAAACATAAATTTGATAATGTGGTCGTTTTTTAAACATAATTTTTTGTTCTAGGGAACAGAAGAAAAATTTATTACCTCAACAACAGTAATTTGTTGTTTCAAATGCTGTGACAAGAAATTTTCTAGTAAAATAAGACAATCAGCATTACATACAAACTAATTTACATTGGCTCAACAAAGTATCTTTATAGAGCAGAACTAAAAAATATGTTGTTCAGAAAACTCTAGTCTTAATGCAAAAAATCACAACACCTCAACAATAACAATCAACAACAAAACATATACAGACAATGCTGATACTGGCATTAGGAGTCCCTATGGAAAACGGCACAACCTCTGAACTGTAACAAGGAATAGCAATGCAGATGTTGACAAGTGACAATTATATTTGCAAGATAATAACCATCCCAGCTCTCCATGAAAGCCGTGTTCTCACACAACAGATCATAACATTAAATAAAGATAAGACAATCCATAAAATATTTGAAAATAAAAAATCCAACCACTTCCTTTACTTCTGTGACTCTGGTAAAGACGCGGGGAGACAGGGACAGCCCAAAGTGGAGGATCTTGTACTGATATGCCCGGTCCTTAAAAGCAAACCAAAGAAATGGTCTATGCAAGGCAAAATCGAGATGTGGAAGTATGCATCTTTCTGGTGGATCACTGTGAACCATTCTTGGGGGGCAAATGTAAGTTAGAATGTGTTTCTTCATCAACATCTTGAATGGGAGCTGGTGCAAGTTCAGATTCAAGACTTGCAGATCCAAGATCAGCCGTAACGCATGCATGAGGAAGCAATGCATATGGACCTATGGCAAAAGGTGGGCAGGTTGGGATGAGGCTGAGAGTGAGGAAGCCCAAACTGCCATGCCCAGTATGACCCAGAGACTCTTTCCTTGAAACGCTGGGTACAGCTAGCTGTAGTGGCTGAACGAAAAAAAAAAAAAAAAACTAAGAACTCTTCGCCAGGCCCTCCATTTTGTACAATTTAGAGATGACTTTGAATCCAAAGTGTGACCCCAAATGTCAGTAACGTCAAATGTGACTGACTGAATGGAAAGTTACTCTAGGCCTTTGAATTATTCGAAAAATAATTGACACTCTGACACCTGAGGTGTAATAATTTGTGTCATATAGCACCCATTCATTTATAAAAAACAAATTGTCATTACATCTCAATTCTATTCTATCAGTTCAGTTCACATTTCAATTCCATTCTTCCGGGGTAAATGAAGAAAATATATACACTGTATTAATGAAAAAAAAAGAACACATATTTGTACTAGATGCGTGAAATGAATGTGGAAAAAAGAAATACTCCCTAAGTGAACCCTAAGTGAAGTGTTAGGTCAGGCCTACTCTTCCCTATTTTAAAAGGCTTTTTGATAGGTTTGATTAATAAGATGTTACTCATTAATATATCCATTGTTCCAACATGATAATCAAACAACTTGAAGAATCGGATCAAATGCAATTGACAACATTTAGACTGTGTGTTCATTAGATTTGCAACACATTTTTTTTTTTTTTTACAGGTTGTACATACATCACATCAGAAAAGTGCAAGTTAAAATCACCCTCTTTCTCAGTTTGTCACAATTCATTGTTAAAATCACATTTTTTGCATGTATCAGTAACTGACTAGTACGTAATTATGTTTTCACCCTTTTCAAAACATTTTCACTTGCTGCAACACAAGAAGGGAAAACTCTTTTACGCACTGCTCTAATATTTAACCCATAAATTAGAGGATTGAACACAGGTGGGACTATCACCAGTTCAAGAGCCAAAAAATTACGCAAACTCTCTGGAATGTCATTTGCACCGTATCTGCTATACATGACATCAAAAAGAATAGCAAAAGTGAAATTTATCAGTGATAATATGTGTGGCAAACATGTTTGCCAGAATTTCCTTCTGCTTTCTAAAGATGCTTTACATGCAGAGATCAGTTTAAAGTAGGACACTATGATAAAAACTATAAAGCTAAAAAACGTAACAGTAATAGCATATCCAAAGACGCCATTAACAAAAGATGATACACAAGACAGTTTCACAATTGACCAGTTGTCACAATATAATTTGTCAATGTGATATTTACAAATAGGTCTCAAGTTTGAAAACAGGGCTGCTGTAATGCAAAAGCAGTTGGGAACAATCCATGAGAACAAAATAAATTTTACACAGGTGTTTTTAGTTAACTTAGAATGATAGTCTAAAGGTTTGCATATGGCTACATATCTATCATAAGCCATCACTGTTAATATTGTGATATCAGAAAGTAAAGAACTGTAGATAACATAGGCTTGCAGAGCACACATATGAAAGGAGATCACATATGAATCCAATATTAAATCAGACAAAATTTTAGGGTAGAATCCGGAGGCTCCAAAAACCCCATTTATACACACTTGACACAAGAACATGTACATTGGTTCATGAAGAGCTTTCTCCATTATAATGACCATAAAAAGACGAATATTAATTATCAGTATAAAGAGATATAAGGCTAGAAAGCATATAAAATATACATGCTTGTATGATTTAGTTTCTTTTGGCACCATAAGAGTCAGTAACATAGGATAAGACACATTATCCATCATGTTATTCATAGAACAGTCCTTCAAATCACATGAAATAATTAGGCAGTACAACATAAGACTATATTAGTCAAATGTCAGTAAAACATATAAATAATGCAGGCATTTCATAAAGCCTCAATTACAAGCCTCAATTTTGTTGCAAGAAAAAAAGGAAAATAAATGTACAGTATTCACAGATGAGTGTGTTGCAACTGAAAGTGATGAGGTCTTGTTTGGTTTTATATTTAGTGATTTGTCATTAGGGAAATGCATAAGAGATACTCTAAAATTTCTTGGGATTAATTACGCGCTCATGGACAACACTTTGTAAAAACCCTTGATTTGTTAAAATAAAGGTCAAATTCGCTAACAATACTTGTGCAAACAGCCCAACACAGGCTGTAAACATTTGTGCACAATCATTTTTAAAGCATTTTTGTAAATTTACCAAATAAAACCATGCTTCTAGCTCCCATTTAATATTATTTGATATGATGTAATGTAGACTATAGGGTTTATATGTACTGTATATAATAATGTTTGAGATTCTTTCTAGGGTGAACTTGACATTTAACCTGAACAGTCCTTTTTTTCTCATTCCATATATTGTTTGGAAAAAAAATATCACTATCATGGAAGCAAATGCGAATGTTGAGTGATTGAAATAAACATCAATAAATCTAATTATCGGATGAGACAATCCTTTTGAAGATTTGGTAGCACTCTGCCCTCGTGAACAATAAGGATTACATTAGAAAAATTCTGTTATAAATGACACTGATTAAAAAGTATGTTTGTACAAACTTTAATTCTAGCTGACAGAATAAATTGTACAAACATAGAATAATAACATTTAGATATAAAAATGCATAATGGAGTGGAAAACTCCTACACACTCCAAAAAGTGCTGGATTATTTCTGTAAACACATTTTTGGGTTAGCCTAATTGTGCTGGGTCATAATTCTGGGTTGTCTGAGGTAATGTAAACACACAGTTGGGTTGCTCATGCTGGTTCAAATGGATTGTAAGGGTTATTTCTCCACTTAACATCTATAGGTTGGGTTATTTTGACCCAACCGGTTTATTTATTTTCCTCTTCATCGAACTTTCTGCATTCTCGTCTCGTTGTGGTCAGACGGTCACGCACATCGCTGCAAGCAGGATTGTAAGGTAAGTTAATATGATGATATGATTATTTACCTCTGTTTTTATTAAGTTGTGGTAAGAGCACACTGATTTCAATGTTTAATACAATATTTGATCTACCGCTGTGCAGGGTTAGCGTTATTTTGTGAATGATTATCATTAAAAAGTTATGTGTGTGTGTGTGTTTGCGTGAGTCCACTCAAAGTTTTATTTATAAGTTACATGTCCCTTATTTTAACGCCTCATGGAAATTGTATGTCAGGAATACGGGGTAAGTTCAGTTACTGTCTGCATACTGTATGGCTTTGTAATGTTTTGTCAGACCATTTTGTACAAAAAGTGATCTTTAAGGGCATATTTTTTCAATTAAACATCTGCCACGTGCCGAATCCGACGATAGATCCATTTCTTTTATGCAGAGCATTTTCACGCAAATTCTCAGTTGTGAGATGGCTAGCTTTGGTTGCCTATGCCAACTGTTCTGTATAATAAGCAATTGTGTCATAATTAAGACATCAAAGTGCCGGTAACGTTACATTTTAAAATCATAGCATGCAAGAACACCCAGTTTGACAAACGTTTTCTTAATCTGAAATTTCATTCTAGGTATGTAAGATTCTGGACAATGATTGGCAGTTTAACACCCTGGCTGACACATTTAAAGGTTATACCTAACATGAGACTCTCATGTTAATCTGAGGGTCACAGTGAGGGCTTCCCCGCTGAGTGAGTCTCCAAGGGCCCCTCACTCCTCCAGCGCATCGTGCCCTCTGGTGTACCGCAATGCGGATGCTGATGGCTTTGTCAGGGCGGGGCCCAGCCCTTCATCTGGCCCACCAGCAGATGACCTGATGTCAATCACTGCATCGGGAGATGAGCTAGGCTCTGGAGATGAAGATTCAGCTGTGTTGCCTCCTTCTGGGAGAGCGGCGTTGCCCGAGTCAGATCCAGAGCTGACTGGTATGCTTGCCCGGGTTGCCAAGAGCGTCAGGTTGCCATGGAAGGCCCCTCCATCTCCTGAATGTTCAAGGCTGGATGATTGGTTCTTGGGGTGCCGCACGCCGATCATCGGCAGCCACCTCCGGTTCCATTCTTCCCGGAAGTGCATGAGGAGGTTACTAGGTACTGGAGGGCACCTTTTTCTGCCTGAAACAGATCTAGTGCCTCCTCCGTCCTCACTACCCTCGACGGCGGGGCGGCTAAGGGGTATGTGGAGATCCCCCCCAGTTGAGCGCGCTATTGCGATGCAGCTTTGCCTGCAAAGCACTGCCGCCTGGTGGGGTAATCCACACCTCCCGTCCAGGGCCTGTAAGTTCTCGTCCGCACTGACGGCCAAGGCTTACGGAGCTGCTGGACAGGCCACCTCTGCCCTGCACACCATGGTCCTCCTGCAGGTCTACCAGGCCAAGGCATTAAAGCAGCTGCACGAGGGTAGTTCTGACCCATGTGTGATGCAGGAGCTGCGCACTGCGATGGACCTTGCCCTACGGGCGACAAAAGTCATGGCACGATCCCTGGGTCAGACGATGTCCATGCTAGTGGTCCAGGAACCCCACCTTTGGCTTACCCTGGCAGATATGAGGGAGTCCGACAAGCACCGCTTCTTGGACTCTCCGATCTCCCAGGCTGGCCCCTTCGGCGATGCGGTGGAGAGCTTCGCCCAACAGTCACCCAGCCGCTGGCTGCAGCCCCTCCACCTGCGCATCGCCGAGGGTGCCCTCCTGCTGCCTCCACCTCCGCTCCAGCCAAGCCTCAGCAGCAGCCTTCATGGCCACGGCGTGGAGCTGGCACCAGGAAAGTGGCGCAGCCTGTCTCTGCCCCGACCTGGCCCATAAAGTGCCAGGGCAAGCGGCGCCCCTGAGATGCGTGACCCGGAGTCTCAGGATCCAGCTCTTCAGGAGTTGGTGAGTGCACTGCTCCTCCCTCCGGAGGAGGGCAGGGTGGAGAATCTTTTGTTTCCCTTTTGTTTTGTTCCGCCAATGGCTCCCCAGCCAGTGGTATCCAAACATTCAACAAAAGAGTAGTTTCTTGTTTCTCTGGGTCTCAAGAGGACCAGGATGGTGGTGCATGAGGCGCAGCCTCTACACTCCTGTCCCCCTCTCCTTCCGCAAGTGGGCAGCAGGGCCCGGTTCGAGGACGCTCTGCCTTCTCACGCGTCCCATGCCCAATTGCGGAGCCAGGTAAGAGTTGCACCACTCACTCAGACCCCACTCCGGGACGCTGTGCCTTCCGGGTTGGGACCCTGTGCTCCGCCTCACTGCCCCACCATGGGTACGTCGGTGGTTCCCCTAGTTCCACTTGTTCAGTCTCTGGGGGCCTGGCTAGTGCTTCCCAGACCGTCAGACTCGGCTATGTGATTCAGTTCACCCAGCGTCCTCCCAAGTTCAGGGGCATCTGGTTCACCTCTGTGCTGGACAAAGATGCTCCTGTCTTGCGAGCAGAAATCTCGGTCCTGCTGGGGAAGAACACGATAGAGCCGGTCCTTCCATCCGATATGAATCGGGGTTTGACAGCCCATACTTCATTGTACCCAAGAAAGGCGGTGGGTTACAGCCAATCCTGGACCTGCGCATTATGAACCGGGCCCTTCACAAGCTCCCGTTCAGGATGTTAACGCAGAAAAAATTTTTTAAAAAGAAATGTCAAAACTTATTAAGATGGTTGAAAATATGGATGCCCACTTCCTTTAATGGGGCAAGGGCAACTTCCGTGAATTTGGTAAAGATGCAGTGAGACAGGGACAGCCCGAAGTAGAGGATCTTGTACTGATATGCCCCATCCTTAAATGCAAACCAAAGAAATGGTCTATGCCAAGGCAAAATCGAGATGTGGAAGTATGCATCTTTCTGGTGGATCACTGTGAACCAATCTTGGGGGGCAAATGTAAGTTAGAATGTGTTTCTGCATCAACATCTTGAATGGGAGCTTGTGCAAGGTCAGATTCAAGACTTGCAGATCCAAGATCAGCCATAACCCATGCATGAGGAAGCAATGCATATGGGCCTATGGCAAAAGTTGGGCAGGTTGGGATGAGGCTGATAGTGAGGAAGCCCAAACTGCCATGCCCAGTTTGACCCAGAGACACTTTCCTTGAAACACTGGGTACAGCTAGCTGCTGAGCCAGCGGCTGAATGAAAACAAAAGGAATCTAATAACTCTTCGCCAGGCCCTCCAATTTTGTACAATTTAGAGAAGACTTTGGCTCCAAAGTGAGACCCCAAATGTCAGTAACGTAGAATGTGACTGACTGAATGGAAAGTTACTCTAGGCCTTTGAATTATTGGAAAAATAATTCACACCCTGACACCTAATGTGTAATAATTTGTGCCATATAGCACCCATTCATTTATAAAAACCAAATTGTCATTACAACTTAATTCTATTCTGTCAGTTCAATTCACATTTCACTTCCATTCTTCCAGGGTAAATTAAGAAAATATATACATTGTATTAATGAAAAAAGACCACATATTTGTACTAGATGAGTGAAATAAATGTGGAAAAAAAAAATACTCCCTAAGTGAACCCTAAATGAAGTGTTAGGTTAGGCCTACTCTTCCCAACATTTTAAAAGGCTGTTTGATAGGTTTGATTAATAAAATGTTACTCATTAATATATCCGGTGTCCCAGCATGATGGTCAAACAACTTTAAGAATCGAAACAAAACCAACTCACAACATCAAAACTCATTGCTAAAAACAAATGAAAATTTTGCATATTTATTTTTTATTTTTTTTACAGGTTGTACATACATCACATCAGAAAAATGCATGTTAAAATCACTCCCTTTCTTTGCTAAACCAAATGAACATTTGCATGTATCAGTTGTACTGTAGTATGTAATTAAGTTTTTAACCTTTTCAAAACATTTTCACTTGCTGCAAGTGAAAACTCTTTTACGCACTGCTCTTATATTTAACCCATAGATTAGAGGATTGAACACAGGTGGGACTATCACCAGTTCAAGAGCCAAAAAATTACGCAAACTCTCTGAAATGTCATTTGCACCATATCTGCTATACATACTATCAAAAAGAATGGCAAAAGTGAAATTCATCAGCGATAATATGTGTGGCAGACATGTTTGCCAGAATTTCCTTCTGCTTTCTAAAGATGCTTTACATGCAGAGATCAGTTTAAAGTAGGACACTATGATAAGAACTATAAAGCTAAAAAATATAACTATAATAGCATATCCAAAGACGTTATTAACAAAAGATGATACACAGGACAGTTTTACAATTGACCAGTTGTCACAATATAATTTGTCAATGTGATATTTACAAATAGGTCTCAAGTTTGTTAACAGGGCTGCTGTAACACAAAAGCCATTGGTAAAAACCCATGAGAACAGAATTAGTTTCACACAGGTGATTTTAGTTAATTTAGAATGATACTCCAAAGGTTTGCATATGGCTACATATCTATCATAAGCCATCACTGTTAATATTGTGATCTCAGAAAGTAAAGAACTGTAGATAACATAGGCTTGCAGAGCACACATATGAAAGGAGATCACATATGAATCCAATATTAAATCAGACAAAATTTTTGGGTAGAATCCGGAGGCTCCATAAACTCCATTTATACACACATGACACAAGAACATGTACATTGGTTCATGAAGAGCTTTCTCCATTATAATGACCATAACAAGACGAATATTAATTGACAGTATAAAGAGATATAAGGCTAGAAAGCATATAAAATATACATGCAAGTATGATTTAGTTTCTTTTGGCACCATAAGTGTCAGTATCATAGAGTAAGAAACATTATCCATCATGTTATTCATAGTACAAGTCCTTCAAATCACATTTCATAAAGCCTCAATTTTGTTGCAAGAAAAAAGGAAAATAAATGTACAGTATTCACAAATGAGTGTGCAACTGAAAGCGGTGAGGTCTTGTTTGATTTTATATTTAGTGATTTGTCATTAGGGAAATGCATAAGAGATACTCTAAAATTTCTTGGGATTAATTACGCGCTCATGGACAACACTTTGTAAAAACCCTTGATTTGTTAAAATAAAGGTCAAATTTGCTAACAATACTTGTGCAAACAGCCCAACACAGGCTGTAAACATTTGTGCACAATCATTTTTAAATCATTTTTGTAATTTTACCAAATAAAACCTTCTTCTATCTCCCATTTAATATCATTCAATTTCATTTATTTATTTGATATGATGTAATGTAGATTATAGGATTTATATGTACTGTATTTATTAATGTTTGAGATTCTTTCTAAGGTGAACTTGACCTTTAACCTGAACAATCCCTTTTTTTTTCTCATTCCATATCTTGTTTGGAAAAAAAAAATATCACTATCATGGAAGCAAATGTGAATGTTCATTAACCTAAATAAACACCAACAAATCTAACTAACTTATTCCAGAGTGCAAGATTTGCTCAGCGCGCATGATGCTGAGTGCACGTGCAGCATTTATTCTTATTTGTCTACATTTTATCTTCATTACAAATCTTGTTTGGTTTTATTTTGGATAATTGCATGTAATATATATATATATATATATTGCATAATGCATATGCAAAATGTGAATTATTATTCATATTCAAGTGTTTGTGCGAAAATTATTAATGTGCATGACATGAAGGCGCCCTCTCGATCATGTGATTTTTTCCCTAATAATGAAATAACTGAAAATCTGGGTGTCTCACATACATGAGAAATATATTTACAGAAAGCTTGAAATGTATTTTAAACGAATCAATTCAAAATGAAAGCATTATGTTATCTGTGAAGGTTGCATTTCTCTCTAAAGCCGCGTTCATGTGGAGAGAGCCAGCACTGTGAATTTCATCTTGCAGCCGACAAGAAAACATTTGTTTATTAATAAATAATTAAAATGTCTCCTTTTTCACAATTATTAGACTGTGTTCACACCAAACGCGAATAGAGCGTCTGGCGCGAATGATTTCAATGTAAAGTCAATGTAAAGACGCGTTTACGCGCGTCTGGAGGTCTCGCGGCGCGAATGAGGCGTTTAGCGCGGCGGCGCGGTAGACGCGAATTCGCCTCATTCGCGCGTCTAGTTCGCGCGAATGACGCGAATTGAGCGTCTGGCGCGATACGCGCGTTACGCGCGAATGTGCTTTTTGTGCATTTATGTGTTTGACGCGAATTCGCGTCTGCCGCCCGAGTTGAAAAATTTGAACTTTGGCGTCAATTCGCGCCGCGTTAACCAATCAGGAGCCTGCTCAGGTGTCACTCATTCAACATGGAGGAACGAATGATATTGTCAGTGAGCAGTCACCCGGAGCTATATGACAAACGGTCATATTTCTATAGACAGGAATAAAAAGAAACTCGCTTGGAAGAGTGTGTTGTAAATACACATTTAACTTTTGAGTCACGTACATGTTTATCGAGCCGCGGCCTTCCCGCCGTTTTTTACAAGTATTTTCCCCTTACTTTTCGCTAACAAGATAATGTGTTTATTCAGAGGACGTGTGCAGGAAAAAGTCGAAAAGCCTCGAATGCTCGATCAACATCAGCCATCATACACACAAACAAACCGCCTAGCACTTGCCCCTCCCACAAGAAGCGGATTTCGCCTCGGACGCGCGTCAATTTCGCTTCAACTTTTGCTTTCTACGCGCGTCTATTTCGCTCTAGACGCGCGAATGCATTCAAATGTTCAAGCGGCAAACTAGACGCGGTAGACGCGAATTTGACGCTCTATTCGCGTTTGGTGTGACCGCAGCATTAGGCTACTTCTGCCTGTGCTTTGTGGTAAACTTAATGCATGTTCTTGAGCGCGGAATATATTAAGGCTCATTATGTATCATAGATGTAAATTTAATATAAACCTGCAATTAGTTGAATAATTACAAATGAACGACTAGTAACTAGAAAAATCTTACGTGGAGGCAGACCTATTAAATACCCTCAAGACATCTCTGTTAAAGTTTTTAAATCATTTTATACGCGTTTGTATAAATTCTTCTTTCAGAACGGTCTGTAACGGAGAGATGCCTTAACAATGATTTTCCCTCTGAAACACAAAAACGAAAATTTAAATAAAATTGATATTTTATGTTTTGAGAATGGCCAACCCTTCTCTGCAGATATTGTGCTTCTGGTTTGTGCATTTTAAATCACATAAAGTCCACAAAATATAATGTCTCCCAAAACTCTGGTGTTTTTTTGTCACCTATGAAACATGTTCATAGACGGATACTTTACTGATGTCTGGACTCTGTTTGGGATTTAGAAAAACTTAAAGAGATGGTTTAATATAGGCCTATTGTTCATGAATAGGCTACATTCTGTGAAAATTTATATTTCACACTCTAAAAAAATATTGTATGGACGCAACAAAATAAAACGGCCGACGCTCCACTCAGGGTTCGTAGTTGTGATTGGGCTAAAGCCTCCCCCGGGCGTTTGAGACACGCTGCCGAGCAGAGTATGAGCGGAGCGGAGTGATTCTGACTGGAGCGAGGAGCGGATCTTTTAAAAGTCGGAGCGTCATGGTTTTCACTCGCTCCAGCACCGCTCCACCACGAGTACAATGCATGCAAACAGCCCGTGATATATCTGCATATTTAGCAAGAATTCACATGCTAAACATATTTAGCTATAGCTTGATACACATAATCTCTCCGATCAGAAGACTATAATGACGGCAATAGTCGAGCGTTACAGGCTAGTTCTCAAGGAGTTTTTTAGAGTTCCTTTTTACTGAATATTTTCAGGTTAAAGCGTGATTTAAACAGATTCACACGCAATCGCTGTCGCAAAAATGCATTCAAACAAATGTAATCTTACAGTACTTCATCTGTAGCCTATCTGATTTTAAATTAGCAGAAATATGTAAGATCGATCTGTACATAAAATAACTGAAAATTTACTGTTATTTTCAATACAAACTAAATTTGCACAGCAGAAAGCAGCAATTATACCTTTTAATGCTGACAATGTTATTAGTTTGGCGTTTGGTAGGGAAAAAAGTTTGCACACAATAGCCTATAATCCCCTTTGAAACTGTCCTGTAATTGTATTTATTTATTTATTTTTATTTAATTTTTATAGGCTACATTATGAAAATAACATTTCAACTTTAGCCACTGAGTGAAGGCGGAGCGGTGTTTCTGGTATCAATGAACGCAGAGGGAGTGATTATTAAATGCTCGGAGCGCGGAGGGGAAATTGTATGATTGCATAATAGGCTAGTATTAAAAAATAAATAAAATAAAGGTCTTTCCAGTATTAAGGTTACTGCTTTAAAATGATAAAGAATTATATCAAAACTTGTCTTGAACAATTTCTTTGTCATTTGAATATTGATTTTAGGGAGGCAAAAGAAATCGATTTAAATCCTAAAGCGGATTTTTCCTTTTTTTTTTTTTTTTTGACAAAAAATCGGGGATTTTTTTTTAGGCCATAAGCAACAATTTGCATCTTTTTATTTTAATTATATATTATATATATATTTATTATTTATTTAATTTTTTTTGAGTTAAGGCACTTCCTCTGAAATTAAGTTATAATAACTAATAAACTTTATTGCGCTGTACAGTAGTCAACATTCGAAGAGGATCAAACCTTTCTTTAAAGTTGTCCTAAAGCCTATTTTGCAAGTTTGATACCCTCATAAGACACTGTCCATATGAAAGAGCAAGAAATTCACACCTTTATCTTGACCCCCACAAGCTATACAGAACTCCCCCAAACCCCCTCCAGCTGAACTGAACTCGGTCTGTTTGTTGACTGTGAGGAACGCTGTGTTGTCATGTTACTGGGTTGAAACATGCCTGCACTCACAGCAGCCCTACTCTTTTTATTCATTATTTTCTCGCAGCCCATATTATTATTTTCACTAGACCAAAATAATAACAAATTATCAATTGATAATTAATCATTATTTTTGCGAAAATCATTGTTATTTGTGACCGTAGACGTTTGAGGAAGGCTTTAAGACCAAGCGGAATCCTCCGTCAGCTGTTCCCGCTTCACAAACGACTTCACCGTCAGCGGTTTGATTTTATAAAATCAGTTTGAGCGAATACAACTTTTTGATCATGAGCCTAACATTTAGCAAGGCGGGAAAACATTCAGTCTACCTGAAGAAAGATGTATTTCATTGAGTAGGCCTACTGTAGGCTTTTCTTAAACTTGGAGCTCATTATATTGAAATACAAATCCAAACACAAGAAGCAACCTACACTCTCTCAGTGTTCTTTCATTGAAAAGTATGCATTTTATTTATTCACATGCTATATGGTTGAAATAATATTTTAGTTGAAAACTTTAAGTGCCATTGTTTTAAAAAAAATGCATCATAGAAACGTTTCATAGACCTTCAGTTGTCATGCTTTAAAATCACATGCCATTTGTAATTTCACTGTATTTTCACCTCCTAAATTACTACCCCACTTCTATAATGGTAAAATTTATTCAGGCCGATGGCGTTTTTTATGACATTATTTAATTTTTTATTTTTAGAATAATTGTATCCTACATAAATGGGTGAATCAAAACAAATATAACTTTTTAACTGCAGGCAGATATAGGCCTATATTATTGTACATTACAAATATTTGGATCGTCCCTTATTCTGTCCCTTATTTTATTAAAGAATAAATACTTATTTTCTTCAAGAATAAACATTATAAATAAATAATAAAAGAAAGAATCTCAGGTTGTAGGAGATATGCCAGCGATTAATAGATTTTAAAAAGAAAAAAAGTGGGTGCTTTAATTGGTTTCAGAAAACGAATACAGCTCGTAAAAATGCTATGATGAAAAAGTCATGCTAACTTATTAATTCATAGAAATAATTTAAGCAATTAAAACCCATTTATACTAGATTCAACTTGAATTTCAATACTATTAAACTGACTTTAAAATCATCAAAAATTAAATAGTCTAAATGCACTTTCTTATACAGTATCTGAAGACCTTGATTGGATGTTTTTTTTGTAAATGAACAATTCCTGTATAAAATGTGAAGCATAAAACTAACAATATATTTTGACAACTTTTTTTTCTTATTTTTTTTTTTTTTAAATGAACAATTCCTGTATAAAATGTGACAGCAACCTTTATATCAAACATTTTGAAATCGTCCACAGCTGAACAACACGAGAGGCAGATTGAGTGTGCGGAGTGAATGTGATGCACAAAGTAATTTTTAGATGCAATGGAAAAATAAAGCTGGATAAAAACATACACGAAAACACGCTAAAAAATAAATTAAGTTTGTGAGAGTTGCATTTTATTACATTCAGAAATAATAACGGCAGGCCTTATAATGCTATAGGCTAAGTACCAACAGGATATTTTTAGTTCCCTTCACTTTACAACAAATCCTTTAAATTCAACAAATTTATCAGAACAGAACAAGAATTACAAATATATAATTCTAATGGATAAATATAATTGCAGTATATAATAATATAGGCTTATAAACAAACAAAAAAAAAAATAATAAAAAAAAATAATTTAAAGCAATAGGTAAGGTTGGGCTTATCTCTCTCATTCGGGACAAATCCAAACATGTTGCACATTTGAAGCTAAACTCTTATTCATTAGGTAAAATAGGCTTTGGATTTCACATGTGTTTCAGTATCGCCGAAAAAAAAAAAAAATCATAATGAGCAAAAAATGCCAAAGTGGACCGCTGCTCGGGCCGCATGGCTCGGTGAACGACTGCTGTTTCCAATGAATAGGTACGCGTGAGGCACCAGCGCGATCAAAGTCACAATTCACAGTTTTTGGGTCACACAGTAAAGGCATAATTCAAAAATGCAAACTGTTAGCAATTTGAAAAGTCAAGAATAATAACTGAGTGAATAAGAATTATTTGTAAATGCTGGACCGTTCTCATTTCGCTCTGCAAATGGAACCTGAAGATTACTATATATATATTTTTTTTAATCCAAGAATGAACCGAAATGAAAACATTTAGCTTTTAATCCGTATATATATATATATATATATATATATATATATATATATATATATGTGTGTGTGTGTGTGTGTGTATGTAATGACTGTTTAATAACAATAGCATGCATAAGAGCCCTTGTGTAAAGGTCTTTTTAAATTTTTGATGAGTAGACTGTAGCCTAAGACTATCCTATTTTTTTAATGGCTTTTAAGGATGTAATAACGTCTTCCTTTCATTTTACAATTCAGTTCGCAATCCGTCCCTTTGCGCCACCTGGTGGTAGTATAGCGAATGATTTTAACATCACTGACTTGCAGTTAACACCGCGGCGGTATTACCCATTTTGGTTGTCTACCTACTGTACCTAACATGAGACTCTCATGTTAATCTGAGGGTCACAGTGAGGGCTTCCCCGCTGAGTGAGTCTCCAAGGGCCCCTCACTCCTCCAGCACATCGTGCCCTCTGGTGTACCGCAATGCGGATGCTGATGCCTCGGTCAGGGCGGGCCCAGCACTTCATCCGGCCCACCAGCAGATGACCTGATGACGATCACTGCATCGGGGGACGAGCTAGGCTCTGGAGATGAAGATTCGGCTGCATTGCCTCCTTCTGGGAGAGCGGCGTTGCCCAAGTCAGAGCTGACTGCTATGCTTGCCCGGGCTGCTGAGAGCATCGGGCTGCCATGGAAGGCCCCTCCATCTCCCGAATGCTCAAGGCTGGATGATTGGTTCTTGGGGGTGCCGCACACTGATCGTCGTTAGCCACCTCCGGTTCCATTCTTCCCGGAAGTGCATGAGGAGCTTACTAGGTACTGGAGGGCACCTTTTTCTGCCTGAAACAGATTGCGTGTCTCCTCCGTCCTCACTACCTGCAAAGCGCTGCTGCAGTAATCCACACCTCCCGTCCAGGGCCTGTAAGTTCTAGCCCGCACTGACGGCCAAGGCTTACGGAGCTGCTGGACAGGCCGCCTCTGCCCTGCACACCATGGTCCTCCTGCAGGTCTACCAGGCCAAGGCATTAAAGCAGATGCACGAGGGTAGTTCTGACCCAGGTGTGATGCAGTAGCTATGCACTGCGACGGACCTTGCCTTACGGGAGACGAAAGTCACGGCGCGGTCCCTGGGTCAGCCGATGTCCGTGTTAGTGGTCCAGGAACGCCACCTTTGGCTTACCCTGGCAGATATGAGGGAGTCCGACAAGCACCGCTTCTTGGACTCTCCGATCTCCCAGGCTGGCCCCTTCGGCGATGCGGTGGAGAGCTTCGCCCAACAGTCACCCAGCCGCTGGCCGCAGCCCCCTCCACCTGCTCATCGCCGAGGGCGCCCTCCTGCTGCCTCCACCTCCGCTCCAGCCCGGCCTCAGCAGAAGCCTTCACGACCACAGCATGGAGCTGGCACCAGGAAAGCGGCGCAGCCCGTCTCTGCCCCGACCCGGCCCATAAAGTGCCAGGGCAAGCGGCGCCCCTGAGATGCGTGACCCGGAGTCTCAGGATCCAGCTCTTCAGGAGATGGTGAGGGCACCGCTCCTTCCCCCGGAGGAGGGCCAGGTGGAGAAATCTTTTGTTTCCCTTTTTGTTTGTTCCGCCATTGGCTCCCCAGCCAGTGGTATCCAAACATTCAACAAAAGAGTAATTTCCTGTTTCTCTGGGTCTCAAGAGGGCCAGGATGGTGGTGCACGATGCACATCCTCTACACTCCTGTCCCCCTCTCCTTTTGCCAGCGGGCAGCAGGGCCCGGTTCGAGGACGCTCTGCCTTCTCACGCGTCCCATGCCCAATTGCGGAGCCAGGTAAGAGTCGCACCACTCACTCAGACCCCACTCAGGGACGCTGTGCTTTCCGGGTTGGGACCCTGTGCTCCACCTCACTGCCCCCACCGCGGGTACGTCGGTGGTTCCCCTAGTTCCACTTGTTCGGTCTCTGGGGGCCTGGCTAGTGCTCCCCAGGCCGTCAGACTCGGCTATATGATTCAGTTCGCCCAGCGTCCTCCCAAGTTCAGGGGCATCCGGTTCACCTTTGTGCTGGACAAAGATGCTCCCGTCTTGCGAGTGGAAATCACGGTCCTTCTGGCAAAGGACGTGATAGAGCCGGTCCCTCCATCCATGCATGGCAAATTCCGTGACTTTGGTGAAGACGCAGGGAGACAGGGACAGCCCGAAGGGGAGGATCTTGTCCTGATATGCCCGGTTCTTGACAGCAAAACAAAGAAACGGTCTATGCCAAGGCAAAATCGAGATGGGGAAGTATGCATCTTTCTGGTGGATCACTGTGAACCAATCTTGGGGGGCAAATGTAAGTTAGAGGGAACGGAGATGTCACGTCCTGTCGCCACGGCTGCTCCACCGCTCTTTGTACCTCACTTTTGTTGTGTTTAATCCATTATGTTTGTATATAATTTGTAAATAGATATTTGTTGAGTTTTTTGTTTTGAATGTGTTTTGGGTTTGTTTATATTATTATTGGGAGCTTTGTAATATTGTCTTATTTCTTTACTAAACGCAAAATGCATATTCAGTTTTGTCCCTACCTGCTTCTTAATTGCACACATCGCACCTTCATAGCAGAGAGAAGTGTTTTAGATGCCAAATAATTTGGTAGACGTAACATAATTGGGTGAAGTGCCTTGAAAAAAAAAATTGTACCACATTGAACATTTTTTTTATTGCATATACAAATACATGAATTCAGTCCTGGGACCAATTTAAAAAAAGTAATGGGTTGAAAGTCACATTTCTAATGAGTTTACATTTCAAATTTGAAGAAGATACCATGAAAAGTGAGAGTCCCTGCAACAATTTTTCTGAGAAAGGAAAAACTGAGTTCTGTTTCTCCTTCTGAGTTTGAGGAAAAACAGCCCCCAAATGTATTGAAGCGTTCTACAAAATATTTTAGTCATTATACATACCACTGCATAGTTTTCCAATTATAAAATAATACACAAAATCTTTGACATCGTATAAGTGATTTATTAGAGCACTAGAAAAATACAATAAGAATATTTTTTTTAGTAATAATAATAATAAAAATAATAATAATAATAATAATAATAATACAAATTATTAGCATTGTATGTCAAGTACATATCTGACTGCCAGACATACAGCATTTACATTGATTGCTGGTCATACAGATGGTAATCATGCAGATGGCCAGCCATACACCCAGTGTGGGCACTTACTAAAACATAACATTTTTTTTATTATTATTATTATTATTTGTTTTTACAAATAATGATCTTTTCGATCAACAAGAATAATAAAATAAAAAGCTGACATAGCTACACACCCTCGACAGATGACAACTGTGTCACAGGGTGCGGTATAAGTGAGTCACAGCTTTGACCAATGAGAGTGCCTGGATGCAAATAAAAACATACTTTGCCACGTGAGGAATATAAACTTCCCATATATCATTAGAATCATGCACTCATTGGCTACAAAACCTTGTTGCTATTTACCAAGATGCCATTTTTTAAGCGTAAGGTACTCCATAATAGATACAAACAGTAAACTCTCCCCGAAGAATTGTGACGTAAACAATGGAATAACGATCCATATAACAATGTTATTGTTTTGTTGGACTGAAAGTGCTCAATGGGATGTTGTTCAGTGGACCCTTACCTTTCTAACTAAACCAGAATTTACAGCAGTGAATGTGTTTGTGACTCGTTATTATGATGAATCTAGTACGTACTGCATTTTTAGTGTGCTTGTTTTGATGTGTACTGCTTACACAAATTTAGCAAATACATTCTTTATAAGCTTTCCATTGAAAAATAGCAATCTATCGTCGATGCTTGAGGCTTAGATCTTTAGAATGATATATAGTTTGGCAAGATTAATTATGTCCTTTTTCATTTAATCTATTTCTAAACATTGACACATGCAAACAAAGAGGGTTCAGTGCGCCAGCGTCCAGGTGCGGGTTAACAGGTTAAACTCCCCCCCCGTGGAGGAAGCGGTCACTGCCCACCTCTGTTTTGCAGCCGTGGTGAATTGGAGAGTGAGAAACAATACATCTCTCCCCTCTAAATTTTGCCACACCACTGCAAACTTCACTGGCAAGGCTTTTTTTTCCACGGCGGGCCAGGCAGCTTTAACACTGCACATGATGGCGATACTCCAGGTGTATCTGGCCAAACTTCTCAAGTCTCTGGATGAGGCTTGCCCGCACCCTGAAGTTTTCAAAGAGCTCCGATGCACCATGGATCTGGCCCTCATAGTGACGAAAGTTATAGCTTGCACGATTGGCCGCAACATGGGGAATCTTGTGGTGCTGGATGCCACCTGTGGCTTACCCTGACTGAGTTGAAAGACTCAGAGAAGACGGCCCTTCTGGATGCACCCGTGAATCCATCAGGTCTCTTTGGAGCAGGGGTGGAGGCGTTTACGGTTCACCCTCCTGTGCATTCCCGCTCCTCCTCAGCACAACGCATGGGAAGACCGCACACCTCTTCTGCTGCTGTTCAGTGCAAACATGAGCCAGCAGTAAGGCCAAGAGAGCTGTGGCTGAAGCGCCGTCAGGGCTCGAAGTGAAGATACCCCGCCCTGACAGAGGCGGTAGGCAACCGGAATTGTAGCCCACGTTCCTGACGCTGTTTCTCAGAGGAGGAAAGCTGCACCCAGCGCCGAAGATGAGCAACTGAAGAAGTCTGCTCTCTCCGCTGTGTATGTTCACCCGTCCCCCCTGCCTGTTACGGGGGGCTGGAACGATTGTCATGTTTGTGTTTTGACTGTTCCACTGTGCAGTGCAATAAAGTAAAAGAAAATATACAAAACTCACCTCAATATCAGGGCAATTTTCCTCCTCTCCCTCATCACTTACTCTCACTCTTGTGGTGTATTAAACTCCTCAGAGTGGGTCATTAAATCAATAAAGAATGGCTACACACTTCAGTTCTTCTGAAGACCGCCCGTTTCAACGGTGTGTTTAATGTCCACTGTATGGGAGCAGAATGCCTCAGTTCAGCGAGAGGAAATACACAATCTTCTCGCAAAAACACGCTGTAGAGACAGTGCCCCTTGCAGATCATGAGAGCGGCTTCTAGAATCGTTATTTTCTGGTGCCAGAGAAAGATGGCGGATTCCACCCAATCTTGGATTTGAGACCGCTGAATCGTTTGCTTTCGAAGTGCTCATTCAAATGATTATGCTGAAGCAAATACTCTCACACATCAGACCGGGAGATTGGTTTATCTCCGTGGATTTAAAGGATGTTTATTTCCACATTCAGGTAGCCCCCCCCGCCACAGGCACTTCCTGAGATTTGCATTCAAGGGGATAGCGTACCAATTCACGGTCCTACCCTTCGGTTTATCACTGGCCCTTCATACGTTTACGAAGTGCATGGATGGTGCTCTCTGTCCTCTGAAGCAGAGTGGAATGAATTCAAGCGGACTGCTTGAAAGCGCTGACCCCTTGGCGCGATATGACTATGTATCGCTGGGGTTCCTATTGGCCAAGTGATCAGGAGAAAGACTGTTTGGACAGATGCATCGAGCACGGGCTGGGGAGACATATGTGACGGCAGACCAGCCTTCGGGACATGGTCAGAAATGGAGAAGTTGTGGCACATGAACTGAACTGTGCTGTACATCTAGTGCTTGAGTGCTTTATCCCGGACATACTTCACCATCACGTTCTCATCAGACGGACAATGCTACTGTGGTTGCATTTATAAATAACCAAGGGGGTGTGAACTTGCGCCCGCTGTTGCAGCTGGCGAGAGACCTTCTTCTGTGGGCAGATCAACACCTCCTCTCCATCCAGGCAGTACATGTCATCAGACGCCTGAATCATGATGCAGACTTACTCTCGAGGGGTGGGGTGATCCATGGAGAGTGGAGATCGCACCCTTCAACAGTCAATATGATTTGTAGTGTATTCGGAGGTGGATCTTTTCGCATCAGCAGAGAATACTCACTGCCCGCTAGTTTATTCACTGACCAGGTCTCCCCGGGAGTGGATTCACTAGCTCACAGCTGGCCGAAAGTGCGCAAGTATGCCTTTCATCCAGTGAAACTTCTGCCTTGCGTGCTTTGCAAAATCAGAGAGGAAATCGAATCTGTTCTGCTAATAGTACAGATATGACCCAATCAGCCGTGGTTCCCAGAACTGGTGGAGATGCTGTGTTTACTAAGAGCACCAATATCATTGCATCTCTCATTACGGTTCCACATGGAAATATGACATACTTAGTCGAGCCAGGATCCATCACTGTAACACGGCGGGATTTTATACATCCCCCATAATCATTGTAATGTATTGTCGAAGTGAACGAATCGAAAGGGACACTCTCAGTTACTCCCGGAAGCATGCCAATTCCAAAAAAAAGCGTACCTCCGGCAATCCCTTAGGTTGCCCCCGTGCTGGACCCCCAATATTTTTTTTTTATACCAACCTATACCATTGTTAAAAATATGAGTTTTCCTGGGGCCTTATGCATAAATGTTGCTTACGCACAGAAAGGGCATGGAAATGTGCATACACAATTTTTCAAGCACATATCAGGATTTATAAAAAATACATTAGGTGTAAATATGTGCGCACTGTACAGACACTCTAGACCAGTGGTTCTCAACCACATTCCTGGAGGACCCCCAACACTGCACTTTTTGCATGTCTCCTTTGTCTGACACACCCATTTCAAGTTTGTGAGTCTCTACTAATAAGAAGGTGATCTGAATCAGGTGTGTTTGATTAAGTAGACATGCAAAATGTGCAGTGATGTAGGTCCTCCAGGAATGTGGTTGAAAACCACTGCTATAGACAAACCACTGCTCTAGACCATGCGTACGCACTCTTTTTACTGAAGTGAATATGACACTCTCAATAATTAAGTTTACACACTAAACAAAAAAAGATATGAAATACACTTTAAAATTAAATTATACACAAGAAACAATAAAATTAATCAACAAAATTTCATGAAATTATTATCCAGAAATTACAACATTTTTATATGAGTTTAAACAGAAATATTTGCAGTGGATGTGCTGCTTTCGAACATTTTTCCTGTGGTACTGTATGTGATTTAATGTTTTAATCACAGCGAGGATTTCTTTGTTGTATGACAATTCCGCTTTAAATTGTGTTCTAAATAACATAGACAGTAATGAAAGACATAAGGATGCGCTTGTTGATAAACAATCAAATGTCAACTTAAAACAGTCTGATGGCTTTGGAACATAGACGGTAACGACAGACATAAGGATACGCTCGTTGATCAAACAGTCCATTGGCTGGTTTGAACAGGTCTGATGACAGTGGAACCTATGTTCACAGGAGTCGCACAGTAGCCTAATGATAACTCCTTTTGTGCTCTTCCCAATATTGTGACAAACACCATATTTAACCCTCTGAGGTCTAGGGGGTTTTTGTGGCCTGGAGAAGTTTTGACATGCCATGACTTTTGTGCTTTTTTTCAATTGCTTATAAACATATACATGGCTAAAGTCTGAAAACACTGTATTCAGTACAAACTGGGCTACAATAATATGTAAATAGCATGTATGTACATGATTGTGGTTTTTAAAAAAAAAACGTTTATGCGTGGTTAGTGAAAAACTACAATTTTGAAGTAGCTGAAATAGGGTCATAAAACACATACAGAACATTTCTTCACAAGGCTGTCAAACCTGGATCTAGTAGTCTAGAATTTTTGCTTCAAAATGATGTGAAAATCATCTTGTTTACTCACTCAATAGATTGATTTCAATTTTTCTAAGACACTATTTGTTTCAAAAGGGCATATGCGAGTAGGCATGATTGACCATGAATATTTGTGTGATTTACACCTGAGAAGACAAAGACCAGCATAATGAGCTGCATAATGAGCCATTCAGTCAGGTGTGTGACTGAGAGGGAAGAGTTATAAGAAAGAATGTGAGGAGAAAATAAATGTATATAATTTTATGTTTGTAGTTTATTTAGAATATATTTAATTATCCCACAAAATAACCACATACAAACTTTCAAATCCAAATAAACATCATATTAGGAACAATCAAAGCTGACTTTCAAAGCTGAATTTTTAGCATCATTACTCCAGTCACATGATCCTTCAGAAATCATTCTAATATTCTGATTTGCTACTCAAAAAACATTATTCTTATTATTATTATTAATGTTGAAAAGAGCTAAGAATAATTTATTCAGTTTTTTTTTTTTTTATTTGAAAGAACAGCATCATTTGTAACATGATTATTGTATTTAGCATCACATGTCTGCTAAATAAAAGTTTTAATTTCTATATATACTGACTCCAAGCTTTTGAATGGTATAGATGTATAAATGGTATAAATGCCCGTTTACCAGTCTCCGCCTGGGGCTAATGGCCACAAATTCCAAGGTGTGTGCCAATTTTCAAGAGTTTTTGAGCAAGTTAAGGGACCCAAAAACCTTGAAGAAAAATAGTACGAAGATATAAAGCTGCAAGCAGCGATGGCGGGCCCAAGCCATCAGTGCAAACGCCACGCCGGTGGCATCAGGAAAACTGTGCCCAGTGGGGCACATGCATTTACAGTATACCTCTGGCAGTCTGATTTTAAGGTATACAGCAATTAAAGGGTAATCCAAACCATTAAGACTGTGAAAGACACACACTGAACCATATATAAAACTTTAGTAACACTTTTTAATAAGGTTTCAGCTATTAACATTAACTATATTAATTAACATGAACAATTATATAGCATGTCTTAAAAGATAGAATCTGCAGGAAACTGTAAGTTCCTCTTCAGGAACTCGAGCTGCGTCAGAGAATGCTTTGGGGAATCATGTGTGTAATCAGACCAATGGATGGGCAAGACGTCATAGGCAGGTGACGTCAGAGACCAGGAAGCTTAAAAGCACGTGCGGTGAAACCGGCATTTAGCCTTCTGTCTTCAGCAAGCGCTCTGTGTGCGTGTCAGTCGCTATCTATTTGTGAGTCTTATTTAGTGTTGTTTGTCCACTGATAAGCTTCATTTGTCAAAGCTACAATGAAGAGAAGTCTTGGGCGAAAGCAGGCAGCGTTCAGGCTGTGTTTTCCCTGCCTGCCCGCAAAAAAAAAAAAAAAGTTTGTGTGTTGTCTGCTTGAGAGTGAAGCATGCAGAATCAGCTCTCGAGGGAGTTGACGGCTGCGATGCGAGCATTTTGCTTCACTCTCAGAAGGCTTTCTTTAAGGAGGGAGCCTTCACTGGCGTTTCTCGCGGTGCCAGCCCCGCTTTCGCCGAGGCGGAGTGGTGATTGCGCGTTTGCGGGTTTCGCTTTCGGGTCCGCTGGAAGGAATGTAGACGGGCAAGTCCCTATCTTCTTCCTTTACCACCAGATCCGGCGCCGCTCTCGGGGTTTCGGAAGCCTGCGTTTGCAGTACTTTCCCCCCGGTGAGAGGGAGCAATGCTCTGCCTGTCTTTCTCTGAGGAGTGTGTCCATGCATGCGATCTCGCGGTTTGCCGTCCCGCTGCTGCTGAGGCACAGCGGCGACCAAGATCACGGGAATCGCACATGAACTGGCGAATGGGTTGGAGACAGCTCGTCCTATCTCTACCCGTGTTCACTAGATCTAGAGCTCGTTCTCGAGGCTTGGAAGCCTGCGCTATGGTTGCTTCCCCCTCTGAGGTGGAGCTCGCTGCAGCATTCATCTTTCTCTGAGGAGATTGATGTTGTTTGTGTGACTGATGCTAATGCCAAGAAAAGTGTGCTTTCTCCAGTACAGAGAACCACTTATCTGGGCATGGTGCGGGATTCGACCACGATGCAGGCACGTATGTCACCTGCTCAGATCGAGTTGATCCTCACTGCAGTCGCGAGAAAGAGAGAAAGACCAGTCACTCACTGTCAAGCAGTCTCGGAGATTGCTGGGTCTGAATACTATTGGCCTACTGTACATGAGATCCCTACAGTGGTGGCTCAAGACCAAGGGGTTCTCCCCAAGGGGAAACCCACTTTGCATGCTAAAGGTCACGCGGCGGTGCCTACGTGCCTTGGACATGTGGAGAAAGCCTTGGTTCTTGTCTCAGGGCCCAGTGCTGGGAGCTCCTTGTCACTGCGTGACGCTAGCGACGGACGCGTCCCTCATCGGCTGGGGTGCGGTCATGAGTGGCCACCCTGCCCTCGGTCTGTGGAGTGGTCGCCATCTGACATGGCATATAAACTGCCTGGAGATGCTGGCTGTGTTTCGAGCACTATAATGTATTCTCCCAGACCTAAGAGGTCACCATGTGTTGGTGTGCACCGACAACACTGCAGTGGTCTCTTACATCAACCACCAAGGAGGTCTGCGCTCACGCCGTTTGTACAAACTAGCATACCAGATCCTTGTGTGGTCCCAGGACGAACTCCTCTCGCTGAGAGCGGTTCACATTCCTGGGCATCTCAATATGGGAACAGACATCCTGCCGAGGCAGGGGCCGAGGCCTGGGGAATGGTGGCTTCATACCGAGGTGATGAAGCAGAGTTGGAGAGGTTGGCCAGACTTTGCACATTGCACTTTCCCCTCTGGCTTCCTCTGACTCATCCAGCTCCACTGGGGCTGGACGCCATGGTACAGACGTGGCCGAGGCTTCATCTGTACGTTTTTCCCCCGATTGCTCTGCTCCCGGGAGCTCTGGAGAGAGTGCGCCGGGATGGAGTCTGGCTGCTGTTAGTAGCCCCGTTCTGGCCGGCCCGGGTATGGTTCTTGGGCCTGATTTCTCTCTCTTTGACGGCACTCAATGGGAGGTTCCCATCAGGAGAGATCTGCTCTCGCAGGGGGAGGGGTGCGCCCCCGCATGGAGCTTAGAGGCTGGAGGTGTGGTCTCTGAGGAGGCACAACTCTTAGCTTCCGGGCTCTCAACCGAGGTTGTTGAGACTGTTCTCCAATCCAGAGCTTCCTCAATGAGGAAACTGTATGCATTGAAGTGGAAGCTTTTCACTTCTTGGTGCGGAGACCGCCAGCTCGACCCAGTTAACTGCCCGGTTGGTACAGTGCTGGAGTTCCTGCAGGCCCTTCTCTCCGCAGGGTTGACCCACTCCATCCTGAAGGTCTACGTGGCGGCCATTGTGGCCTACCGCACCCCTCTCGGTGGCCATTCAGTGGGCAGACACCCTCTGGTTGCATGTTTCCTCCATGGTGCGCTGAGGCTGAGGCCTCCGGCCAGAAGAAGCTTATGCTAAGCGGTGATCAGGTTGCTATCCTAAGCCTCGAGTCCTCTGATCTCCCCTCTCTTGGGGGTGGTCAAGACTCACTCCTCTGAAGTTTGGCCATTGGACGGGTTGTCCCCGATTGCTATCAGGCTCCTGTCTCCTTCTCTTGCTTTAGCTGTGCTCTTCCACAGTAGCCAGAGATTTGAAAGTCAGGCGGCGTGGGCATTCTCGTTCCCCAAAGCGTTCTCTGACGCAGCTCGAGTTCCTGAAGAGGAACGTCTCAGGTTACGTATGTAACCATGGTTCCTCGAGGGAACGAGAGGCTGTGTCTCGGGGCCATACTTCCGGCATCCCTGCCGGCGCTTGCTTCATTCCTACAGGCTAAATGCCAGTTTTACGACCGCACACGCTTTTAAGCTTCCTGGTCTCTGACGTCACCCGCCTATGACGTCTTGCCCTTCCATTGGTCTGATTACACACATGATTCAGAGCCGGTCTCGCTGAAGGCGTTCCCCAAAGCGTTCTCCGACGCAGCGTCTCGTTCCCTCGAGGAACCATGGTTACATACAATGAGGAACTGCCTTTAACTGTCATTTTGCATTATTGACACTGTTTTTCCTAATTAATGTTGTTCAGTTGCTTTGACGCAATCTTTTTTGTTTAAAGGCGCTATATAAATAAAAATAAAGATGACATACGTAACCTGAGATGATATGCACGTTTTTATTTTCAAAATGTTCTGTGGTGAGTCAGCTCATGGGTTTTTAAAATAGAGGAGGCACACTAATTTTATTGGCCTGGGATCCCTGCCGATTATTATTATTATTATTATTATTATTATTATTATTATTATTATATTATTATTATTATTATTTGCTTAACCACTTTAAAATGGATTTTGGTTGCTTTTAGTCAGAAAACGTAATTCAATTCTAGTTTATTTGTATAGCGCTTTTTACAATACAAATTATTGCAAAGCAACTTTACAGAAAATTAAGTTTCTACAATATTTAGTAGAAACTAAAAACACTTTACGACAGATTTATGTGCATACGGCAGAAATGTTTGGGAAAAATCAAAAAAAGGGCTTAAACAAACAGATGATTAACACTATTATCAGCAATCAAACCTATAGAAAAATGTGGTAGTTCTGTATGTTGTCTCTGGGTTAGCATCATCTGAGGTCCTCTAAGGGGTTGGCATCATCTCTTCTCAGGTGTTCTAGATCCAGACTGGACCATGTGTAAATCCTGGTGTAAAAACAGAGAAACAAATAGACTGGACTTTTGTAATGCACGGCACTATTGTAATGCACTGCTAGGTGGTTGTCCTGCATCCTCAAAGATCCATTCCTTCTTAAAAGTCTCTGTGTTAAAAGAGAGCTGCATGTTGTGCTATTTGATTAAGCCAACTGCTGTAGCCTATGTCCAGCTTAGGCGTGTTTTCCTTTTTTTTTAAATTTGTATATATACTATTTGAATGACAGCTTGGTAAATCTGTTGGCGATCAAATATTCAATATCGCTACTCATCATAAGTACTTGGATCATTATCAGCTCAGCGCGAGACGTTCAAACTAATAGCACGTAATTTATGTCTCTATGTAAGACTTCTCAGCTCTGAAAGTGAACACTCGATGCTGATTGACTAATTTTTTTTACCAACTGAGGCACGAGAGCTCAGTACTCCTCCGGCCTCCTCCTCCCCTTCTCTATCACTTATTATGTTGTAATTACATCAGCAGATTCGTCACATTCGTGATAGAAAAGCAGCACTTTCCAACTTCAGTAACATGTTATGGTATTACAGGTGTGAAATTACAAAAAAAAAAAAAAAAAAAAACACACAATTCTGAGACTTTACCTGAAATGAATTTTATTAACTTTAAATAGTCCTCCTCTCATTTTCACCTCATTTTCACCTCCCCTGATGAGCCGCCACTGTAACATGGTGCAGGCGCGGTGGAAGCTGTTTCATGCGGTGGGGGACTGAGGGCTGGGTTGGAAAATATGTGACGTCATTATGTTGTGAAAAATCTCTACTAGTCTTCTCCCCTGGCGTGATTGTTACTGTTTTTATACACAAAAATTGTACTTGATGTACTTGCACTTTGATGTTTAATAAAAAAAAAAAACTGGAAAAAACGTAAAAAAATATATGTACTGTTTAGGCTATGTGTTGTAGCCATTAAAGAAAACATATTTGGTTTCATATTTGTTTAAATATTATAGGCTAATGTAATTTTTTTATTTAATCAATGTTTATTATGAAAGTGAGCATGCAGCATGAGAAAGATATGATACATCATGCGCAATAGCCTATGAGACATGGAATGGGTAAGACATGATTTTGACCACTTTATTGAGTTTTGTTTTGTAGAAAGACTCTGTTTAAAAGATTTTCGTTTTGTATAAATTGTATCTTAATTTTGATCAATATTTTATCAACCCATTGCCTGTATTTAATAAACAAGCAAATATATTAGCAGACAATGTAATAAGGTGCCGGCACATCACTTGTATTGCACGTGAACTGGAGGGCGCAGAAACTCAGCTTGTGCCTCACAGACAGTTTTGAGAAATATAGGCTATCTATTATAGAAAGCTTAAAAATGTCTACTTTTAAACGAAAATATTCAAAACGAAAAGAAATAGGCTACTCTCTGAATATGGAGGCCTAATCCATATGAAATGTGCATTTCTCTCTGGCGTTCATGGCGAGTCCGCATCGTCTTTGCAGCGACACAGAGTGTCAGTCTTTGGCGAGGGTTCAGTCGTGCCGTTTCATCAACGTTATTGTTGACATCCTTTGTTTGAGAAGAATTCCCATCACTATTTTTTACTTTTCTTAACTGTGTTACCCGAAAAAAAAAGTCTGAAATACGTTTCTGCTGCTTATTGCTAGCCATGACCAAACAAGTGTGAGGTGACAGAAGCATTCCTGAGGAGGCTAGGTTAGTCTTTTATCAACGAAATATTAAAATAATTAATCATTAGTTTATATCTTATACACTATATCTTAATCCCACATTAAACACATTGTTATGTCTGTTTTTTATTTTTTTTATTTTTATTTTTTTCACGTTTTTAAGTACAATATTAGGTTAGTCCCACAGCCCCCCACCAGGGGGGGCTGATGCTATGACGGGGGGGGGGCTGCAGCCCCCGCAGCACCCCCCTTCCCGCGCCATTGACATGGTGTCATGTGCATGGGAATATGCATGAAAATGATATGCAGATGACGTTATGCATAGTAAAACTAGGAGTTGTGTTTATTTAGGAGATTAATGTATGCACAATCGTCCGCTGACTGGGTATTACAAAGGGAATTTTGCTCAGGTTCTGGTGTACACATGGCTTTATAAATCTAAAAGGTTTTGAATGTATGCAAAATCTAGCTTTTGTGCATACGCACACATTTATGATGAAATCTACATAATTTTTATACATGAGGACCCAGGTGTAAACAGGCCCTAAAGGTTTGCATATGGCTACACATCTATCATAAGACACATCACTGTTATATTGTGAAGTCACACAGTAAATAGCTGTAAATCACAAATATATGAAAGGAGATCACATATGAATCCAATATTAAATCAGACAAAATTTTAGGGTAGAATCCGGAGGCTCCATACACCCCATTTTTACACAAATGACCCAAAAAATATATACAATGGTTCATGAAGAGCTTTATCCATGATAATAACCATACCAAGATGAATATTAATTGACAGATATTCTGTAGCATAATAAATGCTCGACTATTAGACTTCATCACCACACACAATGTACAGTACCGAGCAGAAATCAAATCAGATTTTTTACCAAATTACCGTACATCTGATCACATCTATACATTACATACTCTAATTGAAAAAAAAAAATGCTAACCAAAATAAGGGTAAAATATATCCATGCTTTATTGACTTTAAAAAAAGCTTTCGACTCAATTTTGCACCAATGACTATTTTACAAACTTACTGAAAGCGGCATAGGAGGTAAAACCTTATGACCTTATCAAATCAATGTACACTGAAAGTAAAATAAAAATCAGCACCAAACGTACAAGGTATCTTTCCCCGGAGCGTGGAGTGAGACAGGACTGCAGCTTAAGCCCAACATTATTCAACATTTACATCAATGAACTGGCAAGCAGTCTGGAGAGATCTGCAGCCCCCGGCATCACCCTACACAACTCACAGATCAAATGACTGCTGTATGCAGACGATCTGGTTCTGCTGTCTCCCACTCAACATGGTTTACAGCAGAACCTGGACCTGCTAGAGCGATACTGCCAGACCTGGGCCCTGACAATCAACCTGAATAAAACCAAAATTATGATATTTCAGAAAAGATCCAGATCCCAGGGAACACAACACACATTTACATAAGGCACTAACAAGATAATACACAATTCACGAGTTTGCATTAACATATAATATGGTAGAGCAATTAGTAGCATATTTGGTGTGCTGTCCGGAGGGAGGGCTCCTAGCTCAGGATAGAGCCCGAACCCTATCAAACCCTATCATCAGCACTATCAAATGAGCAGGGCACTGCAGCAGCAGTATCGAATTAAGCAGGGCACTGTGGCGGCAGTATCGGATGAGCGGGGCACTGCAGTGGCAGTTTCAAATGGACGGGGGGCACTGCGGCGGCAGTATCAAATTAAGGGCGGCACTGCGGCGGCAGTATCAAATTAAGGGCGGCACTGCGGCGGCAGTATCAAATGAGCAGGGCACTGTGGCGGCAGTATCGGATGAGCGGGGCACTGCAGTGGCAGTATCAAATGAGCAGGGCACTGCGGCGGCAGTATCAAATGAGCAGGGCACTGCGGCGGCAGTATTAAATGATATCATTTCTGGATCTGCTGCTCTGAGAGGCCTTTTTGAGCTGCTGTAGTTGCTGCCCCGATTTGGAAGGACTGGCATGAAAATCTTTCTGCGGGCAGACCCAGCCCCAGCCAATCATCAACGCTCACACTCCCCTGAGTACTAATCACCATCACCTGATCTCCATTACCCCGACACTATAAAACACTCACAGAAACACCAGTTCACCATCAAGCCTCCAACAGGAATCGACCTCACGATCTTGTCTCCAACTCACCTTGTCTTCTCAGCAAACACCAGCCTCAACGTATACTCACATTTGGGGAACCTAACCTTCTTTTCTCTCTTTCTCCTTGTTCTCCAGAACTATCATGGCACTATCCGTGATCTGAATTCTCCTACATACCTCGATATCTCCTGAGTGCCCATGTGATTCTTCGAACATTGTTCTCCCACTGCAAAGAGAAGAGACAAGTATTGATATTCACGTATTGTGTGGCTTTGACGTCTCGACACGTAACGAACTCACCTGGCTTTCACAGAAGCGGAATCCCCTGGCTTCCACGGACACGATCTACACAGACCCCGCACCAAGATTGCACTTACTCACCTCTCATGAACTTTGTTTAAATAAAACACTGTGTTGAATTCACTTACCTCAGCCTCCGTGTACTATCCTGACAGCAGGCTTGACCAACACCGATGGATTCAACACAACCCGAGGACGGCACTTCCACAAACCCCGCTCTCACACTGGTGTATATCGCGAACACAGTCATTCAACCAGCGCCCTTCTCAGGCAGGGAGGAGGACTGCAATGGATTTCTGTTACAATGCTCTCTCGCACTGGAACAACATGCACATCAGTACCCCACGGATCGATCCAAAATATCCTTTATCATTCAACAGTTATCCGGGGCTGCGTTGAGGTGGGCAGAAGCACTATGGTTCCAGGAAACAGCGGTCACTTCGTCTTTTCAGAATTTCATTAACCATTTTAAAGAAGTGTTTGGCCGTCCGGTGGGGGATTCTTCAGTCAGTGAACGATTGCTACATTTACGTCAAGAAAAGAAATCAGTGTCTGAGTACTCTCTTGAATTTCGAACCCTGGCTGCAGCGAGCGGATGGAACGAGAAAGCCTTACTGACGGTGTACCGGGAAGGGCTAAATCCCGCACTACAGTTACAGCTCGCCATCTACGATGATAATATGGGGTTAGAAAAATTCATGCAGCAAGCCCAGCGAGTTCACCTAAGATCCAAGTCATGTTATCAAGACGCACATGCCCCAGCTTTTGTTAACCATCAGCCCGCGTCGGAGAAAATTTCTGAATCACAGCCAGAACGGATGCAAGTGGAAACGAAGAGACTGACTCCTGCTGAACGAATTCGCCGATGAGAGAATAGACTATGCCTTTATTGTGGGAATGAAAATCACTTTATACGCACTTGCCCATCTCGTCCCCCGCCCGCATCTAATGGTGAGTTCAGTCTTTCCAAAACCCTCTGTGTCCTCCCCATTAACTATCAGTGTGACTCTGAAAATTAGAGATATCGTCGTTTCAGCCACGGCCATCGTGGACTCCGGTTCAGCCGGCAACTTCATCTCGGGAAAACTCGCCAAAACCCACGATCTCCGAACGACCAGAACCCAGAAACAATACTCCATCTACGCAGTGACAGGCAAGATGATTAATCAAGGGTATGTGACCGCACAAATTGCACCTGTCACTCTCAGTATACAGAATACCCATCACGAGTCTTTCACCCCATTTGTTCTTGAGAAAAGTCAGACTGATATTATCCTAGGACGTCCGTGGCTGATCCAGCATCAACCCTCACTAGATTATATAGATTATAAGTTGGGGCTGTGATTGCAATAAGATAAATCATGTACATTCTCCTTGTGACAAGCCAGATTCCATGATGATTAACTCTACATCTATAGAAAGCCCAAAGAAAAATTTATCCACCAGTGTTCCCTCATGCTATGCTTCCTTTTCTGATGTGTTTAACCCAATCACAGCAGCCAAGTTACCCCCCGCATCGACCTTGGGATTGCGCTGTAGACCTTATACCTGGAGAGCCCATTCCTAAGGGTAGAATATACTCCCTGTCCATTCCAGAACAGACGGCGATGCGTAAGTATGTTGACTAGACCTTGAAACAGGGATAGATTAGAAACATCTACCTCAGCAGCTGCAGCCAGCTTCTTCTTTGTCCCCAAGAAGGATGGTGGGTCAGACCTTGCATTGATTACAGGGCCTTAAATAAGATCACTGTGAAATTCAGTTACCCACTTCCCTTGATTCCATCCTCCCTGGAACAACTCCGTGACGCTCGCATCTTCACCAAATTAGATCTCAGGAGCGCATATAATCTGATCAGAATCCGAGAGGGAGACGAATGGAAAACAGCTTTCATCATGCCAGCTGGGCACTACGAATACCTGGTGATGCCATATGGTCTTGTTAACGCCCCTTCTGTTTTTCAGAGTTTTATGGATGAGGTCCTTCGAGAGTTCCTGAACCGATTTGCCCTTGTTTACATCGACGACATACTCATTTACTCTCACAATGAAAGGGAACATCAACAGCACGTTACCCAGGTACTCCAGCGACTCAGAGAATTTACCTTGTTTGTGAAGGCAGAAAAATGTATCTTTCACCAGACTTCCATGGAATTCCTAGGATATCAGATTAGCGCTAGAGGGGTAAAGATGGATGACCGCAAGACAGAAGCTATCACTTCCTGGCCTACACCCAAGTCAGTAAAGGAGCTCCAGAGGTTCTTGGGCTTTGCGAACTTCTATCGACGGTTCAGCGATCAATACTATCATCACCACCCCATTAACATCATTATTAAAGTGTAAGCCCAAGACACTCCAGAGGACTCCGGAAGCAGAACAGGCCTTCCAAGCGCTAAAGACCGCCTTCACAAAAGCCCCTTTATTACAGCACCCAGATCCGGAGAAAAAATTCATTGTGGAAGTGGATGCCTCCACTACGGGGGTGGGGAGCCATCCTATCACAATATTCTGAGCAAGCTGAAAAAACCAATGCCCTATGCTTTCTTTTCCAGGAAACTATCCTCCGCCGAAAGAAACTATGAAATTGGCAATCGAGAGTTACTGGCAGTGAAGCTGGCCCTCAAGGAATGCTCCCGGCAGCCTGAAGGAGCCCCGCAGCCTTTCCTTGTACTCATGGATCACAAGAACCTTCAGTACCTAAAAGAAGCTAAAAGACTCAACCCTCGCCAAGCTAGGTGGGTGCTATTCTTCACCCGGTTCCATTTCCTCATATCCTACCATCCTGGGTCCAAGAACACGAGAGCCGACACCTTATCCCCCCTACACACTGTAGAGGAAGTCCTGGAAGAAACAGAAACCATCTTGCCCACCAAACTATTTGTTAACCCGATTCAGTGGGACCTTGACGAACTACTCCGTGAACAAGCCCAAAACCTATGTGTCCAGTAGGGAAGGTCTACGTAACAGAGGATTACCGTGTGCCCCTCATCTCTAACGCTCATTCCTCGGTAGGAACCGGTCATCCACGAGTAAATAAAACATTGTCAACTCTTCAAAGGAAGTACTGGTAGCCAAGGATGCGGGAGGATGTCACGGAGTTTATTCAAGGGTGCGCACACTGTGCAATGACCAAGATACCTCGGCAACTACCTACTGGAAAGCTCCTTCGCTTGCCGATTCCTCAGCGCCCCTGGTCCCACATTGGAGTTGACTTCTTTACTGATCTCCCAGCATCTGACAGTAACACATGTATCCTTGTAGCCATTGATAGATTCTCCAAGGCATGTAAACTTATTCCATTGAAAGGCCTACCCACAGCCTTTGAGACTGCCGAACTTCTGTTCAATCACGTATTCCGTAATTTTGGTATTCCTGAAGATATCGTTTCCGACAGGGGACCTCAATTCATTTCGAGGGTCTGGAAGTCCTTCCTTGCCTTGCTCAACGTCACCGTCAGTCTTACTTCTGGTTACCATCCTCAGGCAAACGGGCAAACAGAACGCAAGATCCAGGATATCAGTCATTTCCTCAGGACCTTCTGCCACCGGAACCAGAACCTATGGAACAGGTACCTAGTCTGGGCCGAATACGCTGTAAGGAAATATTAGCTCATTTATTTTGAGAAGAATCGAATCTAAAGATTCGAATTGCTCTAACTGAACTGATTCCAAATTTAATTAGTTTATACTTCATCAACGGTTCGTCCAGCGAACACAGAATTCAGTATATCCTTTCAATTCTGTTTATATTACTTCATGGCTTAATGAGAATACAAACAGAATGATAATTTATAAACTACAAGCTAGGTAGCATAGGATCTGGGCAAAGTTTAATCTTAAAATACACCACACAAGACAATACTTCTTTATAAATGAAACAAGAATTTATTGAGCTACTCTATTACATGGATCTAAAACCTAATGTACATACACATACATACACACACACGTACATACACACACACACAGTTACTGAAGAGGATGATAACGGAATTTGAATGAAGTCCCAGGAGTAAGTTATTCGTTAGATCGCACCAAGAAAATCACAAAAGCAGAGATGTGTCTTATCTTTACTGCTTAAGATCAATCTGCACTTATTTCAGCAAGGAATGAAGTTTGTTTGTTTTACTTGCATTTGCGCTGAAAAGCGGAGTTGGAGATTCGCTTGTTGCCTCGTCTCAGGGAATCCCCACGCCTCGGGTTGGTTGCAGATCTGTCGTTTTTGGATGACGTCTTTTGGGAAAACCCTCCTGGTGATTGGTTGGTTGCCTGGTTACGTAGAACTTCGGAATTCCTTCGGATAGTTTCGCGGTTTGCAAGACTTCGAAGATTCTTGGCAGTCACGAAGTTTCAACGGAGTGTATTGAGTTCTGGATGACAAGAACGCTAGCAGCGTTGGAGTAGGTAGTTCAAGCCATGGCGAAGAAGGAAGCGTGCACTGAATTAGTTCAGGCATTGAGGTTTTATCCAAGAGGATTTGGTCCATCCCACGACGCGATCTTCCAATGGGATGCTGTTGCAGCACTTAGACATACTGTCCGTACTGTTTCTCTTTGTGCATTGATTAAGCATCCTGTGGCATCGTCATGTGAGATGAACTCCATTGTGGAACTTTGGTGAATACCTTATAAAGTGTCATAATATGCACCCAATACAGAATTTGGACATTTCATTAGCTCCAAGTTTAAGCAAATAACGTGAGCTTTCGTTCAACACTAAACTTTCCATATCTTACACACATTTAATAGCACTATCTGCTAAAACCAGTAAAACATTGATTAAAGTTGCACCGATTACATTTGAACACATCAAAGATATATAAGACATAAAACATATTATTTGTGAATATAATTAAAACTTCAGATTTCTCAATGGTTGTCCTTTTGAGATCATTTATTGAAAAGTTCAGTTTGTAGAAAACTTCCCAACCAAGCAGGAAGCAGAGTCATGGGATGGATCCTATATGGATCCTTTGTGTTGAGGTCCATTAATTATTAATGATTCCTGTGGGGCCGCGGGGGTTTCCATACGTTGTGATCATGAGATGCTTCTTGATACACAGGGTCCTTGTATCTTGTGAAAAGAGTTAATGTCGTCAACTATTTTAATCGGAAAACAACAAGGCTGACAGGAAGCTTACACATGATGTCGACGTCACATAATTAGCTCCTGATTAGTTTTCTGATTTGCGGGGGTATTTTGCAACAAAAGTCCTCTGTTGCGGAATCACGTTGTCTCTTCTATTAAATGCAGACATACAACTGAGCATTGTTACTTTTCAGTTAATAATCAATGGAGTTCAGAATGTGCAGATGGGAGGAAATAGGCTCTTTTAATTCCTTTGGCAGAAGTAGCCGATTCTGCAGTTATTGGTGTGACTGTTCACCGAGGTCCTACAGTCCCCCTTTTGCGCGGTGATGTTCCTGGTGCGAACATCGACGGGCACTGGAACAAGAGGCAGAGAGAACAGGAACGCACAAGACACAAACAACATCTCCATCACTGGCTGAATTGTGGTGCAGGACTTGGGTAACTTGGGATAGATGAGTTAGGAACACTTCAACTGATGTAGAAGTACGTTGTTTAGGATTAGTTGTAATTGGGTTTTTCGATCGATCTAATTGTCAGTGGTTCGACGAAGTGGTATGGGCATAATCTCAATCAGGTTGGTTGGGTTCTCCAATTCGCATTCTTGGTCAGTTTTATCACGTTGGAAAATGCGCAGGACTCCAGATGTACATTTACTGAAAGACTCTTGTACGGCGTTCACTCGCTTGTGCAGGAGGAAGGCTAGTGTCAAGGTCACAATACATCCTACGATAGTAGAGATGTGAAGCGCTGTGTCAGCGACAGACCAAGACCAAATGATTGGCTCACCAGTGGGCAGAAGGCGAGTTATAGCTTCTAAGCCTGTATTCACAGGAGTCAAATCAATAAGTTGTGTTCCTTCCTCCCTGATCCTTTCTTCCAATTCTGGATCAAGGACGAAGGAATGCTGTTTGAAGAACGGTGGGATTTCGAGTTCAGCCTGATACTCATCGTCGGTGAGGTGGGGTGATACAATGCTAGATCGTCAATATGGAGGATCGAGCCCTTAGGGACATTGATCCATAAAGTTTGGCTAGGCAGGATAATGCGTATGACCTTGTCGTGTTGATCGTAGACGGCGGTGAGGTGTTGACTAGCCAATCGTTTTCCAACAATATTGGCTTGGATTGCCTTAATTTGGATGATGACAACTTTTCACAATGATTTACTAAAAAAAAAAGAAATTGGGGGTGAAAGGAGTCAATCCTAATTTCTAGACCTGGATTTAAAGTTGAGTTAAGGGAATCTCCTGATGAGGAGTAAAAGGGAAAAGAAAATTATAGTCAGGGAAGAAAAGGAAAAACACAAAGAGAAAGAGAAAAGATAAACACAAAGAGACACAAGGGACACTGACTGAGGTTAAGAATGTAAAACTGTCACATGTGTGGAGGATCCTCTCCACTAGGGGTTGGTCCTAGCATTGCTGGGGAGGATGTCTGTGTAAAACCAAACTATATGTTGACTTAAAAGGATAGTTATAATTAGTGTGGTGTATAGCATGGGATTGTTGGTCTGTGTCAGTCAGTTTGATCCTCCCCTTTCCTTTCCTGTCGAGCCCTGGTGCCTCTTTGTCTGGTTTCGATGGACCCATCGAAGGCCTCAGCTGTCTGCCCTTGTCTGATTCTCGTTTTGACTCCGGGGCAACAGGTGAGAGTTGTCTACAATCTCGGCTTTCTTTGACAGGCGATGGGGAGCATTCTGCCTTGTTGGGCGAAGCTGTAGGACCACACTCTTGGTCTCTGACACTGAGTTCCTGGTGAGAGGCCTTTTGGTCGTAGTAGGCTTTTTTGACCTTCCGCGCTTCTTTGGAGGTTTTGT
Organism: Cyprinus carpio; assembly: GCF_018340385.1. Classification (NCBI taxonomy): domain Eukaryota; kingdom Metazoa; phylum Chordata; class Actinopteri; order Cypriniformes; family Cyprinidae; genus Cyprinus; species Cyprinus carpio. The sequence continues at coordinate 11,761,249 of NC_056617.1, read as the reverse complement.
TGCGAAAAGGCGAAGTCGCTCTTAGGTGCTGATGCAACTCTTCCAGGTGCTGGTGAGTGGTGTAGGCGGTGATGAGATTCAGGTCATCAGGTTGGTACAGCAGGTGTAACGGTAGTGTCATTTGCCGTCCTGCCATCATTTCGAACAGGGCTACTCTGGTAGACCGGTGAGGGGTGCCCCTGATGGCCATCAGTACCAGAGGAAGCTTGACATCCCAATCCTTTTGATTGGTGGACACATACTTCTTCAACATGCTTGCCACTGTCCTGTTGACTCATTTGACCTGACCTGAGGAAATTGGGTGATGGCATATATGAAGCTTGGCCTGTATGCCCAGCAGTTTCCATACTTCCTGCATGACTTCGGCAGTGAAGTGGGTTCCTCGGTCAGAGTTGACTCTTAAAGGCAGTCCAAATCTTGAGAAGATGTGGTTCATTAACAGGCAGGCTGTCGTTTCTGCTGTATCGTTGGGAGCTGGAAGACACTCTACCCACTTAGTGAATTCGCAAACCACGGCGAGGAAGTATTTGTTTCCCCGTGTCGACCGTGGCAGGGGTCCTACCCAATCTATTTGGAGGTCCGACCATAGGAAGGTCATTCCTTTCCGTTGTAGTGGTGCTCGGTGGTTTGGGTTTGCCGGTTGGAACTGGCAACACACCAGGCATCCTTTTACATATTCAGCCACGTCTTTCTGCATGCCAGGCCAGTACACCACATGCTTGACCGTTTCATAGGTGGCCTTGGCACCATGGTTTCCAGCGAATGGTTCATCGTGGGCATGTGTCAGCATCATCCCCCTTTGGCATTGAGGAACTACGAGCTTTGGCGCAGTTAGGGGCTCAGGGACATATGTGAGAACACCGTCTTTAAGATGCAGCATGTGCTTGATTGAGTGAAGTTGGCGGAGATCAGATAAATTGGATAGGTCGGAGGTGGAAATGGTATGAGTGAGTGGGTTGGAAATGTGAGTGGCAACGGTTTGTAGCACTAGATTCAATGCTTGGAGGGTGAGGAGATCATCAGCGGTGAATTGAGGTGAGAGTTCAATGTGGGAGGAGGTGGGGGCTTGCGCGCCAGTGGCGTGCTGGCGGCGGGTTATGGCTGCCACTGATGGGGTGGGTGGGAGGGCAGGAAATGTCCAGGACTCTCCGTGTAATGCACCTGCTTTGGCGAGGGCATCAGTTTGGTCATTGAGATCTTTGTCTTGTCCTGGTTGACGTGAGTGACCTCTGACCTTTTTCCAATAAACGATCATGTCATGTTCGGTGACAATTGTATCGCATGCTTGGAAGAGTTCCTGATATTTGACAGGCTTGTTGTTAGCTGTCTCGAATCCATTCTGTTTCCATCCAGCTAGATGGCATGTGAAGCTTAGACGGACATAGTTGGAGTCGGTACAGATGAGGAGTTCTTTGATGTTGTGGGATGCAGCAAGTTGTAGTGTGATGAGGATGGCTGCTATTTCTGCATATTGTGATGAGTGAGGGCCTAATTTGAATTGTTGTGGTGGGGCAAGGGTCGTTGTTGAGCCAGACCACATTAGCTCCCGCTTTTCAAGTTGCCCTGTTGATTGTAGGAACAGCCATCGACATATGCTGTGGGCATGCCTTCACACACATTCTCCTCAAAGTACCTGTAGTTTGTCCGCTGCAGTTGTGCCGGTTCTTTTGGTTCTGCTGATGTGTACAGCATGTACAGTTTTGGCAGTTGAACATATCTTGTTCCCGTCCTTGGCATTAGCTGCTAGCTGCGTTGGTTACCACGCCATCCCTGATTAAGGAAGGTCACTGGCTGGTGACACATTTCTATGATGACCTTTTGTGCTCCAATGTAGTTGGAGAAACGTTGAATGGCCCATACAGTGCAAAAGCAACGCTTTTTCACAGTCTGAGTATTTGCATTCTGGGGGAAGCAATGTTTTGCTGGCATAAGCGACCACTAGTTTGTCTTCGTCATGGAGCTGGTAGAGGCCTGCACTGAGGCAATGATTGGAGAATCCAGCTTCCAGATAGAATTCCTTTTCTGGGTCGGGGTAGGCCAGGCATGGGGCGGAGCATAGGCATTCTTTGAGCTTGCTCATAGCTGTGTCCTGAGCTTCTGACCAAACAAAGGGTTCGTCCTTTTTTCAGGAGGGAAGTTAGTGGTCGTGCGATGTCAGCGTAGTTCTCGATGAACTGTCATGAGTAATTGCACACTCCCAGAAAGCTTTGTAGCTCAGAGATGTTAGTGGGTGTCTTTATGTTTTGAATTGCTTGCCTACAGCTGGACTGTGGTTCGATGCCACCACGTCCGATGAGCAAGCCAACGTAGTTTACCTTGGATTTACACCACTGTCCTTTGTGAAGGGCAATTTTTTGCTCCTGCTGTTGTCAGCTGGTTCAGGACATGGTCAATTTATTTGAGGTGGTCTGCCACATTTGAGCTTTTCATAAGGACATCCATGGAAACAAGGTTGCCTCTGACTCTGGCATCAGGGCATGCTTTGTTTAGAAAGATGTTGAATTCCGCTGGTGAGTTGGCATAGCCGAAAGGGCACCGTGTGAAGGTGTACTGTCGATTGCCAAAGGTGAATGCCAGTTTGTGTTGGTCATCAGGGTGGACAGGGATGGTCCAAAATCCTGAGGCCACGTCCAATGTGGAAAGGATCGTTGAGCCTTTGATTTTGGGAATCTCTTGGTCCAACTGAGTCATAGGCCATCGCGATAAGGGAACTTGTTGGTTCAACTTGCGATAGTCGATGGTGGGCCGCCATTTGCCATTGGGCTTTAGGACTGGCCATATTGGTGCAGAGTAGGTGCTGTTACAGGGCCGGATGACCCCCTTTTCCAGCATGGAGTCAATGATCTCTTGAACCGATTCGTATGACGCTATCGGAATTTTGTACTGCCTCACGAATGTGTGGTGGCGCATTTGGATGTGTTGGGATGCGCACCGTGTGGATATCAGTGAGGCCACAGTCCAGGGAATCCTTTGCGAAGGAGTCATTGTATTTGCACAGAACCTCTTTAAGTCCTTGGCGATCCATTTCGCTGTGGAGGGCATCCGCCTCGCTCAGGATTTGTTGGACTTGTGCATTGAACTCGGCATAGGGTTCCTCTATTGAGTCATTTGAGGGACTCTGGGCCTTGATGGTCACCTGTGCAGGTGATTCTGTCGCAGGCTGTGTTGAGACAGCATAGACAGCGAGATGAGTGTCGTCTGTTAGTTCTGACCGACAGACGATTTCTTTGGACACTGGCAGAATAGAAGTGATGGCGATTACTTCATGGGGCTTTGTGAATGTTACAGTGTCTTCGCATTCATCTGACATTAGTTCGGCTGGTATGGGGGTCGATGACAGGTACTGTTAGCTCAAAGTCATGGAACGCCTGGTTGATGAGCCGTCCCAGGTGACTGGCTTTGGGAATGTTGCTGTCTTTGGCCGTACAGTTGTTGATCAACACATACACAGCACGAGATGACACTTCCATGAGAGGTGTGGCTTCCAAGGTCAGTCCTAGTTTTAGGCAGGTCCTGGAAGGTTGGAAGAAACCTAGCTTACTGTTGAGAGTGTGGCCAGGTCGCATGTTGAGGCGGACGCTGACACTCTTGCTGTAGGCAGGTATTGTAGCTTCTTGTTCGATGCTCATTGCGCATGCATCTGGAATTGTTTGACCAGATCGAAGGTTCTTGAGATTGACTGCAGTGGTCAGTTGGTGTGACGGAGGAGCCCATATGACGTTGTTCACAGTTTCAATGCAAGCATTGAGACGAACCATGATGTCTGCTCCTATGTAGATGTCATGAGGTTAGGTTAGGGACAATGAGGAAGTAGTGACTTAGAAGTCTGTTGTTCCATCGTAGGTCTACAGCGCAAACCCTCTTGGAGGTAGCCATGGTTGCTGACCACGGACTGAGAGGGAAGCGGCTGTGCTTTGATATGTGTGGTAGGCTCCGATATCTCTGCTTCAATGTTTTGAAGAGCTTTAGGCTGATAGCGGAGTTTTCACTCCACAGGGCTAGTGCTGCATCAACCACTGGTGTGTCTTGGACGTTTATGGCAGTCATGATTCGAAGAGAACCTGAGTCTGAGTCAGACGCTTGCAATGAGCAGAGGAAAGGGTCTTGGTTCTTGCTGCTCGGAGTTGAGCTTGCTCTTGGCTTTGACCTTGCATCGTCAGTCAGTTAATGGGGCGGTGTCTGTGGCTTGACACTGCGACTCATTGGGGTTTACTGACTGGAAGGGCAGAGGCTTGCGGACATGAGTCCATATCTTCAGGTGCTTGAAGTCTATTAAAGGTTCAAAGCGATTGAGCAGGTCTTTCCCAATGAGGAGTGGATATGTGTTGAGTGGTGAAATGTACACTGGGTGGATGAAATTCATTGGTCCCACAGTAAGGTGAATTGGGGCCACATGTTTTAGTTGTAGGCCTGTGTGGGAATATGCGTGGAAGTTCAGCTCACACCTTTGAAGTTTGAGGGTGCTATTAGACCTCTTTGTTCTTTCTTGGACTTCTTCAAGGAGTTCGGTCGACATAAGGGTGATGTCGGCTCCCGTGTCGTGAAGGGCTTCGACTTTGATGTGGCATTCGATGATGATGGAGAGGTAAAACTTTCTTGCTTTACCTTTCTCAATGAGGTCGCCCAGGAGTTGAGGGACCGGAGTTTGGGAGGAAACAGGTAGGATGTCAGGACTGACCTGGTGTTCTTCGGAGGAGTGGCAGACGACCAAGACAGCACTTTCAGGGACTTGAGAGGTTTCGTCAGCAGGTGTTTGTTGGACGCTGCTGTGATCTGGAGCATCGGGTGTTGAGTTAGGGACTAACTCCGTTGCTGGGTTTTCAGGTAGGATTTCTTGTCCATCTGAAGTTAGGGTAGTTATGGTTCTCTGAGAGTGAGGTGAAGGAGTGCTGTTCTCTGTGGTTTGTTGGGTCAGGTGGTCGCTGTCTTCTCGTCCGGCTGCTAGTCAGGCTGAATCTGGTTTCTCTTTCTATTCCCACTTCCGGTCCTCCTCCTTTCGTTGGAAGAACTCTTTCATCATCATCTTCATCAGTTCTTGTGAGTCAAAGCACGGTGAAGTCTTTTGTTCTTGCATGGATTCAGGTTGAGCTCGGTCAGGTTGGAATCTTTGTGAGTTTTTTTTTCGTTGATTCCTTGGGCTGGTTCCTCCAGGGTGTGTTTGTCGTTTTACCTTGGAGGTTCCATTGAATTCCCATGAGCTTTTTCCTCTTGAGTTTCCAAATGAACTTGGCTGGTTCCACAATCTTTCCCAATGTCTCTCATGAGGTCTTGATTGGTCCCATGAGTTTTCCCAGTGATGTCCAGGTGAGCGTTGTCGTCCATGCGGTCCATCCCAGTGGCTGTTCCTTTGTTTAGGTCAGGTACTGGCGTGGGAGTCCCGTTCTCTGTTAGATGAGGATGCATTCCACTCTTTGGGTGTTGGCTTGGCATGATCTTGACACTGGGCGCCCTCTAGGGCCAGCCCCTGACTGTTGAAGTCGAGAACTGCCATGGTTTTGATGCTCTTTTCTGAAGTCATCTTCTGTTTGCAGTAGGCCTTGTGTGCCAAGTCTCGCAGTTGTTGAGCACTCATGGTGCGTGGACATGCAAGGACGCCAAGATGGTGGCTTACCCCAGGGTGAAGATTCCTCAGGAAGAGAGTTTTAAAATTTACGTCTTCCTCCATATTCTGTTCATTGTGAGTCCCGAAGTACGCTTGTCTGAGTCGGCTGTAGAACAATTGGGAAGATTCCTGACGACCTTGTTTCGTCTCCAGGGCAGCCATTAGTCCTTGTTCCGACTCAGGGTCAGCAAACTCTTTGATGAGGGCTTCTCTGAGCAGGTTGTAATCACTCTTTGTGCGGGCCGGCTGTCGGTCCAGGAAACTGCGAACCTCTGAGCTGGATGTCGCTCGGATCAAATAAAGTCTATCTTTGTCGGTGGCACTGGGTCTCATTTCCAGATGAAAGTCGACATCTCGCAGATATCCTTTGATCTCTTGACTGCCTGGCACATTTGGGGTAAATTTGCCAATGTTCCTAGCGAGCTTGTTGAGGTCCTTGAGGTCCAAGCCACGCGATGATCTGTGGCTGGCTGGAGCAGTTTCTTTTAGCTTCGTCGTGATGTAAAATTCTTCGAGGGGATCAGGTGGGTGTTTCAGCACTGCCCCCTCCCCCTTTCGATCACGGTTCAGTCCAGGAACAGGGGACCCGGGCCTGCTTGGAAGGGGTGAGACTGGTGCCCGTCGTGTCCTTGGAGGCTCAGAGCGCAGCTCGTAGGCATGTCTGAGTTCCTCTCTGAAGCTGTCTGACTCCTCTTTGATGTAGTCCAGCTGTCGTGTTAGGCGGCTGATCTCGTTTCTTGACTCATCCAGGTGAGTTTCAAGGGCTTTAATCCTGCCATTCTTGTCTCTGAAGTCGGCCTTGGCCTTTTCAAGGAGCTGTTCCGCATACTGTAGCTTGTTGGAGAGATCAGCGTAGTCTGTCTTGACTTGTTCCATGTGTTGTGTAGTAGCTACTAGTGTCTCTCTTAGCCTGGTGATCTCCTCCTCTGCGCCTTGTTCCACTTCATCAGGTCCTTCCCGTCGTGCCTGAGCCTCCAGTTCTAGCTGTTCGATGCGTCGTTGTGCGCGTGTTAGCTCCTGCTGGAGATGGGCGGCGTGCCTGTCGCTCAGCTTAAGGGTGGCGATGAGTGTGTGGCTTAAGGAGCGGGTGATCTTGGCTAGTTCTTTGTGACTGTAGCTCTGACTTGAGTCTTGTCTCATAAGGCTTGTTATGTTGTCATCCAGCTGGTCCTGTGTCTGATGCTTCAGTGTTTCAGCAGCCTTAGGTAGGAGGCTGTCTGTTGCAACACTTAGCCATGTCTCCAGGTCCTCCCAGTGGCCAACAGGGTCTGTTGTGCGAGACATGTTTTGACGCGGTGAGGGAGATCTAGAACCTAGACTGACACAGACCTTGAAGAGGAGAAAACAAAACAAAACCAAAACAAGGCAAAACAGAGGTGTAAATGTGCAATGTGGGTTGATGTTGAGTGTGTAATGGGCAGGTGAGTGTAGTTCTCATCGACTGTGAATCTCTGGTGGGCGTGCTTATAATTTGTAGTCTCTGTGGAGAAAATTAATAAGCACACACAGGTAGCACAGCTAGAGAACAGAGGGAGAAAAGAAGAGTAACAAACAGAACAAGGAACAGAATAATATTTGGCTGCTTCCACTTTTCCTATAAAAGATCTTTTTTTTGTAAGGAAAGATTAGAGCCAATGGTAAGATGAGAGAGACAACACAAAATGCCCTTTTCTGGTTACACAATTACTACAAACAAAAAGAGTACAATTAAAAATGTTAAGTTTGATTTAGAAGGATGCTTCTAGACAAGGCTTTGAAATTGGGATTTCTAAATACCAGGACTGTGATTGCTATTAAAATTCCTCCGGAGCGGAAAAAAAGCAATAGCAATGACAGTATTGGTTTCTCAGCTGGTAGGATTGACAACCAAACACCAATTAGAGCATTTCTAGCTGCGTGTTCTATATTTGGCGGACGCCTATCGGTTCCTTTGTTGACCTACTTTAGCCTTAGCTGGGTAGGATCCCAGGGTGAGAAGGGAAGGTAGGGTGAGAGTCAGACAATTTTGAAACGAAGTGTTCAAGTTTCACAAACATTTGTTAAATGTTTCTAAAGTTCTCTGCTTTTACGATTCTCACAGGTACAAACCCAAAACGGCAACAGTAGTCAAATCAGAAGAAGGCAGCTGAGAGAGAGAGAAGAAGAAGAGAAGTTTTGCTCCCAATGTTAGGAAAAATGACAGGGTGGTGGCACTGTTGAAACAATACACATAGGGGTTGGTGTTGCGGCGTTAGCAGGGTAACACTAACTAACTTAGGTATTGAGGAAAACCCTAAATTTTCTTTTGGGGGTTTGCCACTAACAGGCTTAAGCCAAATGGGAAAACCTAGGAAAATTTGGGTTGAGTTAATTAAATAACTGACGGCGAAAGAAAAGAAGGCCTAACAGGTAGAACCAAAACTTTCAATTGCAAATGAAATTCAAATTTCAACTTAGAAAAAGTATTTCCTGTTTAAAATGTAATTATGTTATCCTTAAAATTGCTAAGAGCAATTCAGGTTAATTAATCAATAAGTATCTTGAAACATGGTAGCCCAAAGCCTACTTAACTGCAGAAGAAATTAAAATTTCAGAGCAATATTGACAGTTCAAGGATTAACATCTCTAATGTTGTTGTCATTAGATTATAAGAGCAATTATAATTAAATTATCAGCAAGTATTGTTGCTACGTGAAAGCAGGAACTGAACTTAATTTATGAAATTGAATAAAAATTCAAAATCTGTGATTAATTATGAAATGAAATCAAAACTTCAAAACCATAATTATTTAGCTTAATAATATCTGCTGATGTCATTAAAATTATAAGAGCAGTTATAGGTGAATTAATCACGTGTCATTAAAGTAATGAGGATGAGAACCATCATTAATTATTAACAGAACAACAGTGTTTCAACTGATAAGAGTAAACAAGGTAATGTTTATTACGTTTGCCTCTGTCAACATTCTTTTCAATGGGAGGAGAGGAGAAGAGAGATTAATAAATGTAAAAGAGAGAAAGAATAAGGTGAGAGTGAGTTAAAGTTCAGATGTTACAGATGTAAAGTCACTTCAACACTTCAACCACTGCCAAACACACTGTATTTAAGCCCACAAAAATGCTCTGTGCTAACTGCTAGCCTTCAAGGCTACTAGCTTTGCATATGCTTCAATGTCAAGGTGTTAGCTTCAGTTAACTTAGCTCATGCTAGGCTATTTGCGTACAAATAGCTCAAATTACCCTGGAAAAGGTCTCTTGGAACTTCCGGGTTATGGCTGTTACTATGGCGATGTATACTGCCCTAAGCTGGCATGTGTTATGCACGGCTTATGTTCTTTACGTGAAATGACGGCACATCTCACACTTAACAACCACAAAGCACTATTTGGATTTTTATCTTTTAGTGCTGAACTATCTCAGCTCGTTAGAGTGAGGTAGATTAATCTACAGATTTACTGTAGTTAATAAAATACGTCATTGAGATCTCGGCGGATCACAGCACTTGTTTTAGTCTACAGACAAAAACACACATGGATTTAACCACAATTCTACTTGATCAAGATTTCACAATTCTCCCATAATACAACGTTCGGACACTCTCTCTGAGCACCGCGTTCCAAAGTTCACTAGTTTTAGTGAATTAACTGGCAAAAGAACATTAATTAGCAAGGTTAATGTCTCAAACCGGGGAGATACATAGACGAATTTGATGTGGAACTCACACAAACAAATCGAACTATGAAGGCCTTTGTTTAAAAGAAAGGTAAACGAGGAACACGCTCGCTTCTTTCTTGTGCGCTTTAGGCGACTTATTTTGTCTCTGCGGACAATCAAATACTTAACTGCAGTTCAAACAACAAACAACAACTCGAGTTCGCTTCATTCCTTCCACCACTGGCATGCCATAATAAAAGTACCCAGTAGCACAACAAACTGTTTCTCTGTCTTTGATCTATTCTTCCGGATAAAATAGAACAAATACAACACAAAATGTCTTGGTATTATGTATTTTTAGGTCAAATTTGCCCGCTTTAATTCTCCACCATTTATGTAAGGAAATATTAGCTCATTTATTTTGAGAAGAATCGAATCTAAAGATTCGAATTGCTCTAACTGAACTGATTCCAAGTTTAATTAGTTTATACTTCATCAACGGTTCGTCCAGCGAACACAGAATTCAGTATATCCTTTCAATTCTGTTTATATTACTTCATGGCTTAATGAGAATACAAACAGAATGATAATTTATAAACTACAAGCTAGGTAGCATAGGATCTGGGCAAAGTTTAATCTTAAAATACACCACACAAGACAATACTTCTTTATAAATGAAACAAGAATTTATTGAGCTACTCTATTACATGGATCTAAAACCTAATGGACATACACGTACATACACACACACACATACACACACACACACACAGTTACTGAAGAGGATGATAACGGAATTTGAATGAAGTCCCAGGAGTAAGTTATTCGTTAGATCGCACCAAGAAAATCACAAAAGCAGAGATGTGTCTTATCTTTACTGCTTAAGATCAATCTGCACTTATTTCAGCAAGGAATGAAGTTTGTTTTTTTTTACTTGCATTTGCGCTGAAAAGCGGAGTTGGAGATTCGCTTGTTGCCTCGTCTCAGGGAATCCCCACGCCTCGGGTTGGTTGCAGATCTGTCGTTTGGATGACGTCTTTTGGGAAAACCCTCCTGGTGATTGGTTGGTTGCCTGGTTACGTAGAAGCTTCGGAATTCCTTCGGATAGTTTCGCGGGTTGCAAGACTTCGAAGATTCTTGGCAGTCACGAAGTTTCAACGGAGTGTTTTTTGAGTTCTGGATGACAAGAACGCTAGCAGCGTTGGAGTAGGTAGTTCAAGCCATGGCGAAGAAGGAAGCGTGAGCTGAATTAGTTCAGGCATTGAGGTTTTATCCAAGAGGATTTGGTCCATCCCACGACGCGATCTTCCAATGGGATGGCTGTTGCAGCACTTAGACATGACCCGTACTGTTTCTCTTTGTGTATTGATTAAGCATCCTGTGGCATCGTCATGTGAGATGAACTCCATTGTGGAACTTTGGTGAATACCTTATAAAGTGTCATAATATGCACCCAATACAGAATTTGGACATTTCATTAGCTCCAAGTTTAAGCAAATAACGTGAGCTTTCATTCAACACTAAACTTTCCATATCTTACACACATTTAATAGCACTATCTGCTAAAACCAGTAAAACATTGATTAAAGTTGCACCGATTACATTTTGAACACATCAAACATATATAAGACATAAAACATATTATTTGTGAATATAATTAAACCTTCAGATTTCTCAATGGTTGTCCCTTTTGAGATCATTTATTGAAAAGTTCAGTTTGTAGAAAACTTCCCAACCAAGCAGGAAGCAGAGTCATGGGATGGATCCTATATGGATCCTTTGTGTTGAGGTCCATTAATTATTAATGATTCCTGTGGGGCCGCGCGGGGGTTCCATACGTTGTGATCATGAGATGCTTCTTGATACACAGGGTCCTTGTATCTTGTGAAAAGAGTTAATGTCGTCAACTCTTTTAATCGGAAAACAACAAGGCTGACAGGAAGCTTACACATGATGTTGACGTCACATGATTAGCTCCTGATTAGTTTTCTGATTTGCGGGGGTATTTTGCAACAAAAGTCCTCTGTTGCGGAATCACGTTGTCTCTTCTATTAAATGCAGACATACAACTGAGCATTGTTACTTTTCAGTTAATAATCAATGGAGTTCAGAATGTGCAGATGGGAGGAAATAGGCTCTTTTAATTCCTTTGGCAGAAGTAGCCGATTCTGCAGTTATTGGTGTGACTGTTCACCGAGGTCCTACGTTGAAACCCCCATCACTTACCTGTTTCTGTTCCATCTGCAGACCCGGTCCCTGACGAAGAACCCCCATTGCCACCCATCGATGCAGAACCCATCTACACGGTTAAGGAGATCCTGGACTCCCGGCGTCGTGGAGGGCGGTTAGAGTACTTAATAGACTGGGAAGATTACGGACCAGAAGAGAGGTGTTGGGTGCCTCGCCAAAATATTCTTGACCCAAGTCTGCTTACTGAATTTCATGCCCAGCATCCAGAGAAACCCGCTCCACGACCTCAAGGTAGACCCCCATGACGCCGGAGAGTAAGGCCCGCTGGCGCAGACCCTGGAGGGGGGGGAGGGTAGTGTCAGCCAATCATCAACGCTCACACTCCCCTGAGTACTAATCACCATCACCTGATCTCCATTACCCCGACACTATAAAACACTCACAGAAACACCAGTTCACCGTCAAGCCTCCAACAGGAATCGACTTCATGATCTTGTCTCCAATGCGCCTCGTCTTATCTGCAAACATCAGCCGTAACATATACTCACATTTGGGAAGTTAAACTGTGTGTCTTTGTTCTCTTGTCCCCAGAACTCTCATGGCACTATCCGTGATCTGAATTCTCCTACGTACCTCAAAATCTCCTGAGTGCCTATGTGATTCTTCGAACATTGTTCTCCCACTGCAAAGAGAAGAGACAAGTATTGATATTCACGTATTGTGTGGCTTTGATGTCTCGACACATAATGAACTCACCTGGCTTTCACAGAAGCGGAATCCCTTGGCTTCCACGGACACGAACTCCACAGACCCCTCACCAAGATTGCACTTACTCACCTCTCACGAACTTTGTCTAAATAAAAGACTGTGTTGAATTCACTTACCTCAGCCTCCGTGTACTATCCTGACAACCTGATTAGATGAGGGTGAGTTTTAGAGGTTTATGAAACCAAAAATGTGCGACGGGGTGGTTACGATAATCAACAAAAAGAGTTTCTAAATTGGAGGTATGAAAAAAGGGTCTGATACAGTTAGATTGGTGACGGAAGGTTGAAAATATAGACGTAGTGACCTCTTTTTTACAGATCTAATTTGCTTTGTTTGATAAAATATGAAATGGTTTCATTGTGGAGCACGGCAAGGTAGAGAGACGGTTAGATGGAGTTTGGGGTTGAATTTGGAAGTTATAGTGAATTCAGAGCATCTCAGGAAACTGAAAAAAGCCAGTATGAACATTGCATTGAGTGTACGAGCGGTATGAAGTGAGTGGTACCCTGAGCGGAGAATGTGGATGCATTTAGAGAGAATGTCTATGATTATTGGTTGTCTAGTGTCTGGGCTTGGAGAATGAGAGTGCTGAATTCCTTTGATTAAAAGAGATGTTTGACAATTGTTTATGTCAAGAGAGGGGGTTGCCTTAGATTAATTTGTGAAAAATTAGATGTAGATTATTATTTATTTATTTTTCCCCAGGTGTTAAGGTAGGAAACAAAAGATGTGATTGAGAGGAGGGAGAAATCAGGTAAGGTAGGAAACAAAAGATGTGATTGACATGATGAAAAAATCATTTAAGGGATGTGTTATGGGTATACGAGTAGTAAATATTGAGGTACTAGCAGTTTGGAAGGAAGATATAGGCACAGGGGGTGGTACCTGAGCTACAGCATTCGGTGGGGTAGGTAGTTGGACTGCTGTGAATGAAGTGTACTGGGGTTTAGATTGGAGAGAAGGGTTGGAAGAAAGATAAGGAGGGGCCATAACCTCTTGCATAGGCAGCCTCATGCACGAATTAGCCTCTGGTGCTAAGGGAAACACGTAGGAAGAGGTAGAAGTAAATGATGGAGGAAGCCAGTAAGCTTGCGTTGTTTGCTGACGATGCCCTGCTTGGATGTCTGCAGCTGGGGCTGCTGGCCATTGATAGGGAAAAGGAGTAAAAAAATAATAGGAGTAAGGTGGCTGAGCTTGAGTGGCTAGCGGAGGCAGCCTCACGCTAATGTCTACCGCCAGAGGTAGAAGGAACGGAGTGGGATGGATAGGAGTTTAGGGAGACACGCCAGCGGGCGACATTTGGTTGAGAACTGTAGCTGAAAATGCCACAGTGATTGGTTGAGAAGAGGAGTGCGGCAATGCAATGTGAGGAGCAGCCGACTCTGGGGCCCAAACTTGCTTATGGCCTGCTGCGTCTTGAAGCTCGACGGGAGCCGGAACTTGATCTGAAAGACAATGTAATTTTGAATGAAAGGAAGTAGTGTCTGCTATGGAAGCTCGAGGCCACTGAAAAGAAAAAAGTGGTTATTAGAAATGGGAGGAAAAGCCCAAGATGTGTGGGCCTGAGTTGCAAGCGGAAACAGCCTCACGCTTCCTTCAGCTGCTGTAGGCCACGGGGAGGGGTGGGGTTTGTGACATCCTGAAGAACCTGTGCAGCCTGCACAGCTAGCAGAGGAAGCCTCATGCTAGCATCTGAAAAGGAAAATGAATTCAACCAAAAAGAAAAAAAAACAGAAATAACAGGACAAAAATTGCGATATTTTAAACAACTTTATCCAAGCGTAAGCAGCTTTGTGATAGTTTCAGCTGCTGTAGCTGTAGTCCACAGGGGCTTGTGATATTTGGGGGAAAATGCTAGCAGAAGCAGCCTCATGCTAGTGTGTGTTACGGGAGCTGGAGACCACTGAAAAGAAAAAGAGGTTAGAAGTAGCAGGAGAAAATGACGACTTTGACAACATTAAAGTGATAAAATGACAAAAACACATGCTTTTTGCTTTTATTGAAACAGCTAGCCAGCCAAGCCACACATCAGCTGGTAGAGACTTGGAAAACGAATCAAAATAAGTTTCCAATTTCAACTTTTCAAAAAAAAATTTAAAAATTTCCTTAATAAAATCCCTAAATTTTAATTTTCAACCCAAAAATTTTAAATAATTAAATTAGGGGTTGCAAAGACTAATCGACTAGTTGACTTCAGTGCTCTGCCATGGCTCTTTAAGCTTGACTTCGACTAGTCACTGGTCCTATAGAGGGCGCAACAGGATAATAAATCTTTGATGGACTTCCACATTTACGCTCCGTTTCCAAACAGTTAAAATGACAAATAAATGTATACTCTAAAAGCTCAACAAGATATGTGTGAGTATATTACCGGGTGCTTGAAATTGAATGGGAGAATGCACATTCTAAACAGCTTATTGTACAGGTAAGTTAATCGCTGTTTTAATATAATGCGCTGCTGCTCTGTAAAGCACACACATAGGCTACAGACAGTAGCTCGTACGTCACGCGTAGATCGCGCGCGCACAGAATCATTCAGCGCAGAAATGTACTGTCAACGCTGTTCTGTTAAAATAGCGAATATCTTAGAATCTGAAAAGTTCTTGCATATATTTCTTAATAACTAAATCCCACAGCGTCACTACTACTAGAGAGACGCTGCCATGTAGAATTAATTCATACACGCAATCGCTCTCACCAATGCATTCATATAAATGTAATCTTTACTGTGCTACTTTATCTATAACTGCTTTAGAATGAGCAGAAATCTGTGAGAAATAAAATGACACAAAGGCAAAAGAACTGATAAAAATGAGCTGTTATAGGGAGCAATAGCCATGTGGGCAGCGCTGTGTCATATGCCATATCTGTGCAAAAGGGGTTTGTCACAGCT
This sequence comes from Cyprinus carpio, assembly GCF_018340385.1. Classification (NCBI taxonomy): domain Eukaryota; kingdom Metazoa; phylum Chordata; class Actinopteri; order Cypriniformes; family Cyprinidae; genus Cyprinus; species Cyprinus carpio. The sequence goes on along the minus strand of NC_056617.1, from coordinate 11,746,163 downwards.
CCAGACTTATTTGTTCATTAATAACGTCATCACGACTTTCATCACATTAAAAAAGTTGTTCAACCCCTAGTTTGCATCTATAATTGTTAATTATTTAGGTACACTGTTGAACTTATTTTCTCGAAAATCAATCTTTTTCATCTTATGTCTATCTGAGTACAATGTGTGATTTAAAATACAGGTAAAATGCTAGTGAAAATTAATATCCATCATCCATGATGTTATCATGCCGTTTAAAAACTTTTAGCAACAAACAACCTACCTTTAGCATCTTTACCTAAAAATTAAATTTGCAGCATGGCCTGCGCCGCTAGCAGAGGTAACCTTGAGCTAGCGACTGTTACAAGAGCTAGAGGCCTAGCTGGTTACATCTGGCACTGTGGCCGGAAGAGCCACGGTGAAAAGTTGAGGCGAAGCAGGAAGTGAGCGAGGTTTTGCTGTGGGGCATGGCGCAGGCTCATTTAAGCCTTGTCACTGCGACCCAGAGCTCGAGGAGTGCCAGGCCTTGTGTGGGACGATGGTGGTGACAAGCGAGGCGAGTTCGGGGCTTTGCTCAATCTATTGGCCAACTTGGCTAATTTGCATGGTGAAGAATAGATTGTACAGATCCGGTTTATCTACACTCCTCTGCTACATCATGCCTCAAAAAATAAGAGTTTGCTTCAGGCTTAAACGCTATCCACTTTCCAATCGGATGATATATTGACATGGCCGAATGATACAAGGATGTTGGGGAAGAAGTAGTAAGTCTCACCGGTGGAGGCAAAGTTAAGCCTCAGCATTGTGGAGAGTGTGTGGCTGGTCGAGCAGAGCAGCGGGTTCGATGAAGCCTGCGATGAAGACTGGCAGAAAATGAGTGCCATTGTCATCGTCATTGTACAGAAAAAGTTGAGTCTGTAATATTATGGCCAAAGTCGTCATTGTACAGAAAAAGTTGAATCTGTGATATTATGGCCAAAGGAGCAAAACCGAATGCTGGAAAACTGTTGTGGAAGAGAGGTAAGTTGGCTGTATATATACCCGTCTTCTGCTTGTTAACCCTCTGGGGTCTATGGGGTTTTTGACATGCCCTGACTTTTCAGTTGCTTATAAAACATATACATGCCTAAAGTCTCAAAACACTGTATTCAGTACAAACTGGGCTACAATAATATGTAAATAGCATGTATGTACATGATTGTGTTTTGAGAAAACAATGTTTATGCGTGGTTAGTGAAAAACTACAATTTTGAAGTCACTGAAATAAGGTCATAAAACACATACAGAACATTTGTTCACAAGACTGTCAAACATTGGATCTTTTAGCCTAGAATTTTTGCTTCAAAATGATGTGAAAATCATCTTGTTTACTCGCTCACAGAAAACAATAGATTGATTTAAATATTCTAAGACACTTTTTGTTTCGAAAGGGCATATGCGAGTAGGAGTGATTGACCATGAATATTAGTGTGATTCACACCTGAGATGTTCTGATTTGCTACTCAAAAAAAAAAAAAAATTATTATTATTAATGTTGAAAAGAGCTGAGAATAATTTTTTTCAGTGTTTGTTTTTTTTTTGACGAATTGAAAGAACAGCATCATTTGTAACATGATTATTGTATTTATCATCACTTGTGCTAAATAAAAGTTTTAATTTCTATATATTGACTCCAGGTTTTTGAATGGTATAGTATGTATTTTTACACTTGGAGTAAGACTGGAGTAATGATGCTGAAAATTTTGATTTGATCACAGGAATTTCAAAAATTTTGAAATATGTTCAAATAGAAAGAAGTTATTTTAAATAGTACAAATATTTCACAATAATACTGCTTTAGCAAATGCAACTTTGTATGTAGGCCTATACAATATATATAGTTATAAACATATATGGCTATATTCATGAAGAGAGAATAGTTTTACACAGTAAAGTTTTGTCTAATCATTCTTACTGACAATAAGCTAGCAACATTATAACTCATAATACTTTTATATCGTATTGCTGTGTATGTTATAGAACATAAACAAAAAAAAAACCTGGCATCTGAAACATTTAGATGATGTGAATGAAACTTCATAATGTTTCACTTGATTATAAATTTAGTCAGGAATTATAGTTTGGAAAAAGTCTGACTAGTAAAATGTATACAAGTTATGTGAAAACTAATACAAGTATATTAATAAAAAAAAAAAAGACTTACTCATGTTTATGATCTCTGCTGGATCAAGCCGCTTCATTATTTTTTCTGAGGTAATCCAAAGCTTATTCCTCTCAGCACATCTACTTGGAGTGAATTATATCTTATTCCTCTTAGCGCAAAGCAAACAGTAAAATTTAGAAAACTTGAAGAACAGACTGGCTGCTTTGTTTGCTGTCATGTGGGCGGTTACATGCCGCACGCTTCACGTTGTCTATTGTAATATCAAGGGAGGCATGAAAGATGGGACATTGCATTGTTTTCATATCGATTACTTTATCACAGAATATTTGTTTTCGATTTTCTATAGATATATCTCTCATGTCTCTTTGTTGAGTATTTGCTGAGTTACCAGTTCATTTTAATGACACATTTCTAAATGAAGATCACGCAGAACAGGCGGCAGACAGCGCACCCTTTTTTTTTTGTAAATGCACAAAGTTTTGTTGTTATTATGTGTGTATATGTAACACCGGACCAGCAGAGGGAGCCCTCGTCTGAGTACTGACTGTTTACCGCTCCCTCTGCCGGGGAAACATGGGCTCTAAGGCTATACCGTGGACTATACGCATACGAGTACCGCTTAGGTCTCAATATGGAACCCAGCCTTCCACGGTTCTCACGGATTCATCATGAAGGCCTGTCGCTGGACGTTCCGCCGTGTCCAGCTGCCTAGGGTGATGGAGGATCCCAACAGGGTCTACAGTACGGACACTCTGGAGCAGTTTTAGCAAGCCGACACTAACCGGGGCCTCTCGGTGCCGCTACCCGTTTGAGGTGAGAACACAGGAGGATACTGGCTCTACACGAAGGCTATAGAACCTAGCGAACGTGTTAGGGGTCGCCCAGCCCACAACTCTACAAATATCTGTAAGCGAGGCACCATCAGCCAGTGCCCAGGAGGATGGTCGACCAAAAATGCGTGCAGGTCCCCTACCCTCTTGATGGAGTCCAGTGCAAGCAGGAGCAGAGTTTTCAATGAAAGAAACTTTAGTTTAACTGAATGCAAAGGCTCAAATGGGCCCTGCTGTCGTGATTTTAGCACTAGAGTCAGGTCCCAAGAGGGTATAAGGGGGGCCGGGAAGGATTTAACCTCCTGGCCCAATCTAAGGAACCTGATGATGAGGTCATGCTTACCTAAAGACTTCCCATTCACGGGTTAATGGTACACAGCAATAGCAGCAACCTGGACTATCACTTTCAACAGAGAGGAAACCACCTGCATCTACAAAAGAACAACCGCAATCGGGCATCTACGGGGGTCCTCTCGGCGAGAAGGACACCACTCGATGAACAGGTTCCACTTCAAGGCGTAAGTATGTCTCGTGGACAGTGCTCTTGCCGAAGTGATGGTGTTCACTACCTCCTGGGGTAAGTCACCTAGAACCTCCACGTCTCATCCAGGGACCAGACATGGAGTTTCCAAAGGTCTGGACGCAAGCGCCACTAGCAAGACTTGCTCCTCGTCCTTCCAGACTTTGCACAGTGCCTGTGCGAGAAGGATCACTGGGGGAAACACATATTGAAACAACTAAGCGTTGCCTCAGATAAGGAGTAGAAACACGCCGAGTGTCTCCTCGGACAGGGAGTAGAACAACTGGCAGTGAGAGGTGTCTGGAGAAGCAAACAGGTCTACCTGAGCGGCTCCGAACCGTCTTCAAATCAGCTGGACTGTCAGGGGATGGAGTCGCCATTCTCCCGGGAGCATTGCTCGAGACAGCTCGTCAGCTGTACGGTTGAGCAGGCCCAGAATGTGAACAGCACAAAGTGACCTCAGAACCTTCCGACTTCAAAGGAGGAGGTGGCGGGCGAGTTGCGACATGCAACGGGAGCGCAGACCACCTTGATAGTTGATGTACGCAACAGTCACTGTGTTGTCCGTTCGGACCAGCACGTGTTTGCCTCATACTCGACCTTTGAGACGGTTCAAAGCAAGGCGTACTGATAACAACTCTAGACAATTGATGTGCCACTGCAGCTGCGGGCCCGTCAAAACCCCTAAGACTGCATGCACGTTGTACGTGGCCCCCCCAGCCGGCGGTGGAAGCATCTGTGTAAACCACAGCATGCCCGGAGATCTGCTCTAGGGGCACCCCTGCCTGGAGAAATGCAAGAGCTGACCACGGGGTGAGGGTTTGGCGACAGGCCGGTGTAACTTGGAGCCACGCTTCCACGCCCACCTCGGGACCCGGCCATAAAGCAAGTGCTGGAGCAGTCTCATATGTAACAGGCAGGACCACAGGAACACAGGACCCAACTCGGGCGGCTTGTGAGCAGACCGGAGAGGGGTGTGAGTATGGGGTGCAAGGCTCACCTGGTTCCACAGGTTGGCAGGGGGTGCATGAGTAGGGCCTGCGTTGACATCGTTGAATAAAGCACGCTTAAATTGAAATTGAAGTGTTGTCATGTAAACTATCGACCACCGCTGCTGCCATTACATAATTTTATTTACTGGTGCGTGGTCATGGTCAAAATCCCAGTCCTTTTTATTTTATTTTTTTGAACACGACTGTAAATAGAGTTGGTTTGTATAACAAACAAAAAAAAACTGTAACAAGTCACAGTGCATTATGACAGACATTACGGACCTGCCGGCTGTGTTACGGTCAAGAAAACACGAATGCAACACAGTGCTCTTGGATGAAGAAATGTATTAGCTTTATTCAATAATAGCCTATATTATGCAGCACCATTTGTCTTAATTAAGACAATGAATTATAGTAGTGTTTTATTTATTAATTTAATTATTTATTTTTACATTAGATTGCATTATTATCCATTTCTGAATTTATACTTTTTGATTTGCGAATTATAACAGGCTGGTGGGAAAAACTATTATATTGCTGGTCCTTTTAAAAATTGGCACTGCAGTGCCGTGAACGCGGATTCACAACAGACCTGGAAGAGAAGACAAGAGAAGACAATGCTGAATAAAGTGAATAAAGCTGTGTTCCGAAGATGAACGGAGGTCTAACGGGTTTGGAACGACATGAGGGTGAGTCATTAATGACATAATTTTGATTTTTGGATGAACTAACCCTTTAAGTCTGTGTATAATGCCACATTTGCAGACTGTCAGTCTCCTCTCAACCTGCTAAATTCAATCTACAGGATGCAGCTCCAGAGCATTTTTGGAGAGGTGTGTGTTGCAGTGCGCATATTCTGCACTCTACCCGTCTCTGTTTCTGGTGCAGAAAGAGCTTTCAGCAAGTTGAAGCTCAGGTCTACTCAAACTCAGGGTAACAAGAGGTTTAATCCCTTGCCTGACTTTCAATTGAAAACCAGCTAAGCAGACAGCTGGACTTCAAAGACATCATAAGTGACTTTGCCAACAAAAAAGTCAGACAATTGGATTTCAGTTCATCCTAGGTAAAGTGACATGAAAATGTCATCAAAGTTTAAAGATCAGACAAACCAGTAAAAATCTTCAATAGAACTGATGTAATAAGAATTATTTGCATAATTTTCATAGTTATTTCAGTGTTCATTTACTGATCAAAATTAGTTTTAGTTGATTTACTGTTGCTATTTATTTGTTATAATATTTGTTTTATAATTGTGTATTTTGCTTGTGCTGATGTTCAGTAAAAAAAAAAAAAACTTTTATATGCTTTTATTTATTTACTGTTTTGTTATTTTGTAAGAAACACCTATTAGGAAATATGTGGGCTTCCATGCTTGTATTTTGTACAGTATATGATATGTGTGGGGGGTGGTGGGGGCATACATCAATATTTTTCAGGACATCCTCTAGCTACGGCCCTGACGATCTGCTGTACAGTATAAAAAACCACTATGCTTATGGAATGTCTACCTGTGTATGTGTGTGTGTTAGGCAATGTAGTCAGAGAGTCTGTCAGAGACTGTGTTTGATTTCTGTTTTTGCTGTTTTCCGTTACAATTTACATATTTATTTTTTACTGTTATGTCTACATTTGTATTGTTTGCCATATCTTTTCCAATGTTAAATATATTGTTCCTTTTTTGTTTAACTGAATCTTAAATCAGATTTTTTTTAATGCAAGTCTGAATTATTATTATTATTCAAAAATTGCACAACTGTAATTTATTACATTTGCATTAAAGGTGCCATGTGTCATGTCTAGCAAAAAAAATCAAGTCATACTCCACATTCCATACCAGATGGGGGCAGTATGCCTCAATAAAGTGAACTGGTCTACTCTAGAGTAACAAACGAGAAACGGCATAGTCTCTATGCTCCGCCCTTACCTTCACAACAACCCTAGAGCCATAGCCGAAGCCTAAGATGACGGTTTGCCTCCAGAGGAACGTTGGGTGATGTCAAGTGATTTTGAAACATGACATCTTCAAGCTACTCCCCTTCACCTTTACCAGTGAATATGTTCATATTCGTTTTGTTCATATTACATTTTGAGTTGTATATACACATTATTTGAATTAAATTAATTTGACAGACAGCATTCTGTCAACATCAGACAGCTGTTGTTGACCAAGCTAGCGCCAACCAACGTAACCAGAGCTGCCAACTCTCAAGCATTCACCGTGAGACACACGCAATTGACTCTTTTCACACGCTTGTCAACAATTGACTCTTTTCACATGCTTTCACGCCACACATCAATTTTCTCACGCACAGAAAAACCACGAAACAAAGAGAACACGGAGACCAACAGACTAGACAGACGCAGGTTAGTTATGATATAAAAAAATATCAGATTCTGTCAATCTTATGACGCAAAAACTTGACCGCGCTGAATATAGTGAGTGAGTGCGCGCACGGCCGGGGCGCTCTCTCTCTCTCCCTCTCTCTCTCTCTCTCTCTCTCTCTCGGGTTTATTATCATCGAAGACATTTCAAGCTTCTTAGGTAATGTTACATTTTAGCATCAGCTTGGTAGAGACAGGCTTTAGTAGATAACAGGTGAAAACCGGATCGGATCTGTGGGTAAGTTATAGCTAGCTAATTATCAAACGCAGCTACGGTTAGCCATCGCTAACATTAGCACGTTTATCGAACAGCCTTCGATACATTTCTATGTTATAAATTCCCGAAAAAAATACGCAAACATATAAAACAAACTTCTAGCGAAATACTAACAGCATCTTACTTACCAATCCAAAAGAAATGTTACAAGTTCGGAGTCGAACCTCATTTCTTTCAATTCCATCAGTTGTCTCCAGCGATGGAAAGCAGTGCCGATGTTTAATCTGGTTAGGCTCCTTTTCTTATCGGATTTGATTTGTAATTCCGAGCGCGGTTGTTTCCCTGTAGCGGGCGGTGGTGGTAGGTGTCTCTTGCCAAGGGCTTCAGCCATCCTTCCGCTCTCTTCCCTGAACTAAAATGAAGTAGTGGGCTGTACCTTCCCACACGATTGACATCAGGTTATTCCTGTATTGCAGGTTGGCTGGTGGTTATGTTGCCCGCATACCGCCTCCCATGGCCGAAACTGGTATTACGACACCTGTCGGGCCGTGGCTAGTAATGCTAATGCTAATTAAGGTTGATATCTCTGCAGCACTATAACTTGACATTTTTTTAATGACATCATCACGCTTATTTCTTCTCATTCTTTTGATGCATGTAGGTCATTTTTGGATATTTTTTACCTCAATTTTTACACATGGCACCTTTAAATGGTTAGCTACCTTTAGAGCATTATGAAGGGGTGTCACAACTGTACCATGGTACTGTTTCAACTGTACACCATATGGGTACAGTTGAGACAAAAATGTACTGTATGTTTATAAGCTAATTGTAGAAAATATAAACTATCTATGGCTATTATCAATTTAAGATATTTTAGTGCATAAGTAAAAGAAATATCATGTGAAAAATCACTTCATTTCAGCATCTAGTATTTGTGTAGTGATGAAAAAAGCAGAAAGTGTCTCTACTGTACTGAGTCTACCCTATAACAGTAATATGTATTGTTGCATGAATAATAACCAACTGATAAAATTATCCACCCCATAGTAAAGTATTAACACATTTTGATGCAAGAAATAGGCTGATGATCATCCCTCCAAAACAGTGAAAATATCTTTCACAAACCTCTACATGGTTGTCTCTTTTAAAGTGTATATCCACCCAATTCATCCAACCAAAACCACATAATCAAAACTACATAGCACCCCAATCAACTTACAGTAAGTGGGACTTTAGTACATCTTTATATGGACTTTCATAATTGCTTGTAGTGTCTTTAAAATATGATTAAAGTGTACTGCTTAATGCACTTACAAGCAATTACTGTGAACTAAAATATACTTTAATGTCGGTTAACAATACTATTAAGTGTGAACTAAATTTAATGTTTTCGACCACATAATGTATTTTATTTGTAATTGATTTCAATTATATCTCAGTTTAAAATGACATCAAATGCAATTAGTTAAACTTTTGAGTGATAATTTTGAACCACTTAAGTGACACTTTAGTATATTTTATCCATACTTTGAAATATGGTAAATGTGTACTTCTGAATGATAAGGAATTAATGTGAACTAAACTATACTTTAATGTAATTTACATGTGTACTTTTAAATAATTTAATACATTTATAATTATATCTCTAATGAAGTTGTAATTTAATATATCTAATTTGTTGTCATTTTTATTTTAATTACCTAGTTACAATCAACACAAACGCAAAATGAAAAACCATATACATTTATTGACAAAACAATCTCTAAAACAAATACACACAAAAAAAGGTTTTGCTGATGCACAAGAAAAACCCAATACTATACACAAACACAAATGGTATGCAACACTTTAACTCACTGAGTCTGGCGAATAATGCAATATCATCTTCTCCCTTACGTACAAAAGTACCAAACCTAAATCTCGCCATCACAGAAAACATCATTCTGTATTATTTATAAACCTGTTTCCTTTTTGAGGACCTTTAAATGTCCTCAAGGTCAAAATTTACTGGTATTACTATCCTTTTCGGGTCATCTCGTCCCCATAACACATAGGATTCCCAACACACACACACACACACACACACACACAAAAATACGATAAGTATCATTCCATGTACAGCGAATGAATGAATGAATGAATGAATGAAAAAATGAATGAATGAATGAATGAATGAATGAATGAATGAATGAATGAATTCCAAACAAACTTGCTGGGAAGTGCTGTTTGTCAATGTCCCAGAAGCTCTCCATCAGCAGTAAACTTCAAATATCATGAAGCTGCACACCATCTCTCCCGTATATGTGAATGGAATTATTCCAAAAAGTCATGAAAGTCAGAAAAAAATACAAATAAAAAAAGAAGAAAAAAGAAAGAAAGAAAAATAAAAATAAAAATAATTGTTATAAAACACATCCAGTCCATTATTATAATTGGCTCAACTGAGTGAAAGCAATAGATACAGTTGTGGTCCAAAGTTTATATACACCTTGTAGTATCTGCAAAATGTTAATCATTTAAGCAATAAGAGGGTATAGGGGTAGAATCATAAAACAATTATAGTTACTGCCCCGATTAAACGGTTTATTCTGCAAGGGGTATGCAAACTTTTGACCACATCTGCATCACCCAAGAGATGATTTACCTTACCTTATCAGGGCAACATCGTAGTAGAATGCTGGGAGATGTTCCTTCACATTTCCTACAATACCAGAATTCCACTGACCACACCATCTTTACTGACATTGGGCTTTAAAAATGGATAAACAATTTTATAAATGTTTTAATTTCTACTTTACAGGGAATTAAATATAACTTTATAAATTACCCAAATATAGATAAATATCCCAAAACCCAAGAAAATTAAGAGGAAATCTGTTTTTCCCTCATCTTGCCTTGCAAGCTTCTCTTGCTCATTTCATGAAGGATGTTCCTGTAAATACCACGGCTGGCACAGCAAAGCTGCTGTCCTGTTCCTTTGGTTTGTTACCTGTAAAATATATGATGATTAGAGGGGGATCTGTAAATGCACAGGTGGGAATGTATTACTTGCAAATGATACAGATTCAAAGCATTTAAAAGTCATAGGGATAGTTAGTGACTTAATGGCAGTTTTAGCTTGTAATGTGTGATCAGGTTGAGCTGGCTCGGCAACAATTAATTAATTAATTCATTCATTCATTAAGCTGTCGATTCCAAAATAACAATTCATTATTTTGGAGTCAACAGCTTATAAAAACGTGGGTTTTTTAGCTTATTTACTGTACACCTTGTCACACAGCATCTTTTAGGCACTGTTCTGTTTTTTGTCAAAAATGACAAGGAGGCTCATTATTTTGGAGTCGACAGCTGATAAAAACGTAGTTGTGGGTTTTTTAGCTTGTTTACTGTACACCTTGTCCCACAGCAGATTTTAGACATTGTTCTGTTATGTTATAAGGCAGAAATGACAAGGAGGCAGCTTCCCGCTATAATAAATCAATGGAGAATGTTGGATTGCCCCCCCACCCGGTGGCCGTGGTTTTCAGATTATGAGGCGTCTTTGTATTTCTATAGTCTCTGATGTTATTTCAAGTTTTGTTCAAGTTGTTTTAACTCATTGTGTAGTTAGACTTATTCATGACTCATTCACCTAACCAAAAATCAGTAATTTTTTACAGTGTAGTGTAGTTTAAGAGCTGGTGATGAAAATTTCAACAATAAGTTGGAATATAGCCTACTGTATAAGAAAGTGTATTGAAGTTTAGAAGAAAACACATTTCAAGTGCATTAACACACAATATATACAAATGTAATTTTGGACAAAACACTTAGGTTGAAATTAAAATCAATTATTTTACATGTGCTTTATTATATTGGTAGACATATCAAAAGTGTACTTATTTAAAACACTATAAATCATAATTACGCAAATGTATGTTTAAGTAATACTTAATTAGACTAAAACCTTTGTTTTCTTTTTGTAAAAGGGTTTCCTTTAAAATGGTTTTATATTTTTATTTATTAACACTTTAACAATTACTCCACCGTCAATACCCTTTTCAAACAATATTTCAACCATTATCACCTACTCCACAGCCACTCCACTGTTCCCACAGCGGTGGAGTGATTTGGGAAATGCTCCTCTTTTGTATCCTTCCGATCTCCTCCGTGGGACTCGAGACCGGTGAGTAGAGCAGGTGTCGCTCATTTCCCAATCACTCCACCAGCCTCGCTCCGTTCCCATGGCTCTCGGATTCAGAGCTGGATGTGATCTCAACTGAATGTTGTGAGGTCTGGTTGGTTTTTATAAGCCTTTTATTATTAGGGATGTCTGTAATAGATGTTCTGAAATCTCATGAACCTTTGAAAACTTTTGATTTGTTAAAATAAGCAAATAAACTCATATGCCTTCACTTTATTCATTTTTGTAATAATTAAAAAGCTTAAAAATTAAATACAAATTTGTACGTGATGATTATAAATTGTTGTAGTCCAATTTGTGCTGATTACAGTATAGTCAGATTTTAGCCATTTATATGTTTATAAGAAACTAAGAAATTGCAGCTGTCAGGGTGTCAAAACTTCTCCAGGACCCCAAAACCCTCTCAGACCCCAGAGGGTTAAAAGACAATTAATATTCAGTAATGTTATCAATTTGACTGGACTGACACTTTCGGATCCAGGTGCAGGTGCAAATGCAGGATTCAGCTGCAGGAAAACAGCTGTTTTTGTTACATTTATCCACCTGGGGAAGTTATCAAGTCTCTAGGTTAGACATTAATCCTCATTTTTGCTGAACAGTTTTATTTTTAACTTGTCAGAATGACAGCAGGGACATGCAAATTTTTTCTAAACAAAACTTTAAATATACGAACACAACTCTTACTACTTACTAACCAATGTATTTTAATTCCCTCACACATATTGCCTTAGCTGCTTTAGCTAACTTATTACATGGTAGCTCATGAGTCATGGATGTTAGCTAGACAAATTAACTATATTTGCCTTTTGTCTTTTGGATAATTAGCTGTAAATTTAAGGCACAGATAGATTAGTCTTTTGTTCATCACCACTCACCTCCACACCAAGACAAACACAACTGTAAAGGGAGGGAGGGCTTCTTGTGGACAAGAACAAAACTTAAACTGAATTGAGCTGGATAATGTAGTCTTTTAATATTCCTCACACAAATCACAATGACAGTGATACACAAACTACAATATCGACAACTTAGAGTGCATTTAGTAGAGTTCATAAGGGTCAAATTGGGAATCTGTTATTTTGAAATGTAATTTAACCCAGAAAATAAACAGAAAGCTTAGGATTTTGATCAATGAAAAAAAAAAAAAAAAAAAAAAAAAAATGAAAAAAAACACACACACATACACAAAGCTTCAGAAGTATTTAAGATTCGGCACTATTTCTGTTACTAATCAAATAAACCAGTTTGTGATGGATTATGTTTTGCTGTTATAAAATGAATCATCTGGTTTCAACTGTGAAAATGGTAACTTTTATAAAAATAATAATAATAACAATGACCTTTTAATGTTTATGTATAAATACATGTATTTGGCACAGTGTTTATCCAGGACAATTAAAAATGGCACTTCATGACAGGTTACAATGTGATTTTTACACAATATAACCTTTTTGACAAGAGCAGGGCACTGAACATAATGTACAGCATTGACCAGCAGAAGACTTGTAAAATGAAACAAGAAAATTTGTGATAGTGATAGTATAAAGGGGTGACATATGGTCACATATCTATCTTATGACATCACTGTTAAAACTGTAAATTCACAAAGAAGAGAGATGTAAATCAAACACAGATGACCCAAGAAAATGTACATGTGTATATGTGTGTGTGTGTGTGTGTGTGTGTGTGTGTGTGTTAAAATCACACTCTTTCTCACAGTTTTCACAAATCATTGCTAAAGCCAAACTAGTTTATATACACTTAGTCATAGATTAGAGGATTGAACACAGGTGAGACACATTTACTCTTGATGCAACACGAAGTAAAGACTATTTTACGCAGTGCTCTAATATTAAAACCATAGATTAGAGGATTGAACACAGGTGAGACTATCACCAGTTCAAGAGCCAAAAAATTACGCAAACTCTCTGAAATATCATTTGCACCATATCTAAATAAGCAGAAGTGAAATTGCATAGCAATAGTGACATTTATAAGTGAAAATATGTGTGGCAAACATGTTTGCCAGAATTTCCTTCTGTTTTCTAAAGATGCTTTACATGCAGAGATCAGTTTAAAGTAGGACACTATGATAAAAACTATAAGGCTAAAAAATGTGACAGTCATGGCATATCCAAAGACATTGTTAACAAAACTTGATACGCAAGACAGTTTTACAATTGACCAATTATCACAATATAATTTGTCAATGTGATATTTACAAAAGGGCCTCGAATTAGTTTCACACAGGTGATTTTAGTTAATTTGGAATGATACTCCCCATGAGAACAGAATTAGTTTCACACAGGTGATTTTAGTTAATTTGGAATGATACTCCAAAGGTTTGCATATGGCTACATATCTATCATTAGCCATCACTGTTAATATGGTGATCTCAGAAAGTAAAGAGCTATAGATAACAAAGGTTTGCAAAGTACACATGTGAGAGGAGATCACATATGAATCCAATATTAGATCAGACAGAAATTTAGGGTAGAATCCTGAAGCGCCATAAACCCCATTTATACACAAATGACACAAGAATATGTACATTGGTTCATGAAGAGCTTTCTCCATTATAAAGACCATAACAAGACGAATATTAATTGAAAGTATAAGGAGATATAAGGCAAGAAAGCTAATAAAATATACATGTCTATATGATTTAGTTTCTTTTGGCACCATAAGTGTCAGTATCAGAGGATAAGACATGTTATCCATCATGTTATTCATAGTACAGTCCTTCCAGTCACATAAAATGAACAAACATTATGCAGTACAACCAAACACAACACAATATTAATCAAAGGTCACTAAAACAACCTATTTAAAACAGACATTTCATGAAGCTTAAATTACCATTGTTGCCTAAGGAGATAAAGTAGCCACAGTCAGAAAAAAGCTAAATAAATGTACAGTATCCACAGATAGGTGTGTCACAACTTAAAGTAGGAAGGTCTTGTTTTGTTTTATATTCACTGATTTGTCATTAGGGAAATATATAAGAGACATGCTAAATTCCTTGGGATTCATTAGGAGCTTAACAATTTGCACTTCAACACTTCAAAATTAATAAATGTCAAATATGCTAACAATACTTGTTCAAACAGCCCCACTTATGCTGTAAAAGGTAGGGTAAACCCAAGGATTTTGCTCACTTAGGTAGGGTACACCCAAGGGTTATATACAGTGTGTGTATAATTATTATGTTGTCGTTTGAGATTCTTTCTAAAAGTCTGGATGCGACAAAGCGACCGTTGAAAATCATTTGAAATTTGTGTCAGTACATCATAAATAAAACACAGCAGCAGTTTTCTGTCGGGGATTTGTCATGCAGTGCATCCAGTGTAGACAGCATCACTGATTATAATGAGTTATATAGTAATTTGTCATGCCACACCATGCCGCTCACATCCGGTGTAGACACGGTGTGAGGTGAATTTGACCTTTAACCTGTAATGTGGACGTTCCCTTGAAGCTTCCCAAAAGGGAGTCAACCCTGTAGACTCCCCATGTTAAAAAGCCTAACTTTACAGCTGAAAAAAAAACATGTTTACAGCCTGGTACAAAAAATTATTTTGGTCTATATAGCTAATTTAGCCCTTCGTGACAACTGTGGGGGGGGGGGGGGGTTAATAACACATCTGTTTAAATTATATTAAGCCTTAAAGTAATTAAGGGCATGGCCAGGTGGTGCTTGAGTGACAGGTGGATTGTCACTGCCGTCCCACTACGTGGGCGTGGCTTCAGCAACCAGCTTCCGCCTTTTTGCCAATTTTTGATCATCCGGGAGTGAAGCGCAGTGACGCGCTGCCAAGATGATGATGGCCCGCTTCATTCACTTTGAGCTTCAAAAAGGCTCTTCAGAAAACTACGGGTGACGTCACGGACACTACGTTCATGTTTTTATACAGTCTATGGGTTAGAAGCATACTTTCTTGTTAGTATGACATATGGAGTTAAATAGTTGATGGAGCAAAATAAGCAAGTTAAACAGGTTGTTTTTTTTTCTTTTTGAAAAAGTTGGTGTTTGAAATAAAGCTTTTTTTATGATTGCAGTTTTAATAATTTTAATTATAGGAATATAATTCATTGTATAATAAACCTGTTTTGAAAGACCTTTTAAAAACATTTTCAGTGAGGAGTAAGCTAGCCTAATCTTTATTATCCTTGCAGCGCATCAGTTATGCGGTGATATGCTATGAAATTTTTTGCGGGCAAATTAATTGTAATATTAATTTAATAATAAAAAAGTAACTCAATACTATTAATAGGCCTAATAATCAGAATGTAACATGCCTACATTAATTGAAAATGCCAAATTGGATAGAACTAAAGTGTATACAATTATTTTATTCAGAAATGTGTGATTTTTTATTTTTTTTTAATTTGTCAATTCGTTATTTAAATTAATAGGGCTAAAAATTAGAAAACAGGTGCAGTTAATCACCGTCATCAGTCACAAAATTTATATAGGCCTATATATATATAAAAAAATAAACTAATCTTTGTGAGGACAACTGGCAACAGCTGATCTTAAATTCTTTAGACATGGCACACAAAACGACTTTCAACATTGACTGAGCTCAAATGACATTCATAATAGGCCTGACAGTAGTGTTTTCCAGGCTTCACAGAATGATCACGCAGGGGACTGAAAGTCTTACCGTTACTTGCAGACTGATGGACGGGCTTTCTCCCTCATCAGTGCAAGTTTTTAAAAGCTTTTTTTTTTTTTTTACAGAATATTGCATTGCTGCTGTTTTTCTAACATTTTCTAACTCACAGCTGCAAATTACAGTCCAACTGAATGGGTGAACAAGCACGAATTTACATGCACAACATGCCCGATGTTACGTGATGTATGCAAAGCAAAGAGCACGACGAAGGAGATATCAAAGTAGTTATTTTGATAATCCAAAGGAGAGAATGGGCACAACCAAACAAATCCAAATGATCAAACATCAACACGGGACAAAGGAATAATGGAGAACACTCACGGAAACCTGATCTGTCAAATCTCCACACAGAGGGGTATTGCACAAAAGTAGAATTAAGAAAGCCAGGATAACAGAAAAGGCGCGCAGATGGGTATTGCACAAAAGTAGAATTAAGAAAGCCAGGATAGCAAAAAAGGCGCGGCTTGACCTAGTTCAATCAGCACATCCTGGCTTAGTCTGTTGCACATTTGCTAAGCCAGGATGAGAGCATGCAGCTATGTCAAGCCAAGTGTAGATAGTTGGGATAAGTGCACGTTCACGGCATTCTTAAACAGACCACGGGATCGATCACAGAAACAATGATACAAAAATGGATAAAACCCGTGCGGCATACTTCTCGCCAACTGAGCAACAGCTTCTAATGGAAACATATGAAGAGGTGAAACATATAATATGTAAAAAGGGAAATACAGCTTCTTTAATAAAACAAAGACAAAGTTTTATTTCAGATTATAGATTAGATAAAATCAATTAGATAGAAAAAAAACCTAAATAAAAATAGATAAAAGAGATAGATGCGATAGATTAAATAGACAGATAAAATGAGCAAAATAGATCAAATACTGTAGATGCGCATAGTGTATAAGTGTTTGCAATTAAGTGCTTGCATGAGTAACATGCATGTCCACTGGTCACATTTAAGGCAAAGTGTCCAACTGTTAATTTAGGGAAATGACAAATAACTCCTTGAATTGTAATTATGATGGCTTCAGTGGAGCACTGGTTATTTGGACTACTTATGCATTCAGTTGGTCTGCTACTTATCCACTATGTGTATCTACAGTATTTGAACTATTTTCCTCATTTTATCTGTCTATTTAATCTATCTCATGTCTCTTTTATCAATTTTTATTTAGGTTTTCAGTTTTCTATCTAATTGATTTAATCTAATCTGATAATTTGATCTGTTTTTATCTATCTAATCGTTTATTTATTTTATCTCTCTTATCTATCTATCCTTCTTAAAGAACAAGCGTGTCTGGCCAAAAAAGGACCTGGCAGCAAGTACAAGAACATTTTGCAGGCTGGTAAGTGACTTGATGTGTAAAAAAAAAAAAAAAAAAAAAAAAAAAAAAAAAAAGCCTAATTAAGTGAATAGTGTCTGCTGCCATATTTTATTGTCTGTGTTGATTTTAGCATTGAAAAAAAGGCTCATATATCTGGCACGGGGGGTGGCCCTCCAACCCAAGACTTGACCACAGCAGAGGAGCTGGCCCTGGAGTTGAATAAAGGGAAGCCAGTGATGGAAGGGATACAGTGAGGGAAAGCCAATGACTCTGGCCCAGCAAGAGAGACTGGCCTCTTCATACAAGGTACATTACTGCCGTACTACTGCACATGGAAAACAATCAAGTATTTAGATTTTTTTATGTGGACTGTCTGACTTTGCCTTACCTTGCAGTGTATGGTAACACACTTACACTTCTGGAGCCACCAGACTATGATCCGCTGGTGACTTCTCTTTATTAAAATCATAGGCTTGGCACATCCTGTCAAAACTATCAATACAAGTTCTATTGAATATGGCAGAGGGAAGGCACATCTGCTGATGATGAGACCGTGTCACTGGACTCCAGAAGGCTTGAGGTGTCATGTCAATTTTGTGTAAAGAAGATATTTTGAAGATTGCTGGTAATCAAACAGTTGGTGGCTCCTACTGACTTCCATAGTATTTTTTTTTTCCTCTTTTATGTTCAACATAAGAAAGCAACTCATACAGGTTTGGATAGAACTTCAAAAGAAGAATCAGATGATCCAGAACATATAAAGGTATTTTGTTGTTTACTAAAAATATTTATAAGGTTGTTGCCATCCTCAAGAGTAGAACCATTTTCAAAATATATTTTCTTATTCCTTTATTCGAGTTGAAAAGACTAACAAATGGAACATTAATTAAGAAATAAGCCTATATATACACTACATATTGACCTCGTCATGGACTTAAATGAAACCACATTTGCAACTTCATCAGCCATTTCTTATAATCTCAACAACTGCAATAATATATGCATTCATCAAACCTCTGACAGCAATATGAACAGTCTTAATAACACTAAAATAGGCATACTTAGATGAATGACAGTATAGCTAGTATTTAAATGTAGGATTATTATAACGATGCAACATATTTACAGAAGATCATGGAGTGACTGTAAAACACATTAATTTCTAGCAGGATTGACAGGGGAACTAACAGATAAATCACTAATCTTAGCCTGATTGTTAGCCTGCTCTGGAGCAGGCTAGCTGCAAAGTGTAAATCTCCATAGTAACTTAATGTAGATTAATTTAGCCTCCCTTCATGCAACCGAGTCAGGGCTAAATTCAGCCAGGATAACTGGCAAATCCCAGCTTAATCCCTTATCTTGGGGGCGTTTAGACTCCTTGAGGATAATGGAGACACAGAAACTAAACCAAAACAGATCATAACCGTGACACCCGAAACAGCCTGGATAATAATTGGCTAACACTGCTGTCAGTCAAGCTCATCAGGAATTATGCAAAAAAACTACATTTTATTTATTTTAGTTATTTGAGATGTTATAATAGTTCTCTAATTGTTGTAAAAAATAGATGTAACAATAATTATTTGACAAATATTTATCCATGTTCATCAAGTATGATCTATGAAAATTGACTGCATAAAAGACAAAAATCCAAAAAAGACATATTTCGAAAAGCATTCAACCATTACCTTACACCAACAGTCAAATCTTATAGTATATGGTCTCAAAATATGGAGGCTGTAATGACCACTGACCTGCTTATAAATAACACTTTTGCCCATGGCAACTGGTCTGTGAGGATCTAGCAAATAAACCCTTGGGGTTTTTTCAAGAGCTTGTTTGGTCTTTCACATTTGTTTCATTGCAATACAGCATTTGGTGCTCAGATCATCAGATGATTTAAAAATTAAACATGATTTGGCAATTTTGCTTGAACAGTTTTAGTTTTTAACTTGTCGGGGCTCAAGTGGAAAAAAAGGGGCACTTCTCATATGTTTTACATTCAGAGACATGCACAGACATTTTTAGGGGCAGGGGCTCAAGTGGAAAAAAAGGGGCACTTCTCATATGTTTTACATTTTTTCTAAACAAAACTTTGAATATATTAACACAACTCTGACTAACTAACCAATGTATTTTAATTCCCTCACACATATTGCCTTAGCTGCTTTAGCTAACTTATTACATGGTAGCTCATGAGTCATGGATGTTAGCTAGACAAATTAACTATATTTGCCTTTTGTCTTTTGGATAATTAGCTGTAAATTTAAGGCACAGATAGATTAGTCTTTTGTTCATCACCACTCACCTCCACACCAAGACAAACACAACTGTAAAGGGAGGGAGGGCTTCTCTTCTGTGGCTCTCTGCCTGTCTGTGATGTGCCGATCAATGTGTGCTACACTGCTGTGCTGCACAGAGATGCGGAGGGGAAAAAGGCATAGGAACTTCATTTTTTTTGACAGGGAAAGCTGTGCGCAAACAGAAACACACACACACACACACACACACACACACACACACACACACACACACACACAGCACAGCAACACAGCAGACTGTTGTTACATTTTGTTTTTAAGTTCAGTTTTCCACATGATTTTAAAATGTCTTTCAATATCACCATACACTCTACTGTTTTCTTTGACTATTGTGTCACCTTTTTTAAAAAGAAAAGAAAAGAATGTAGCATATCAAAGAAGTAAATCAGCATAGACAAACTGCAAACTGATTACTGGCAAATTTTGCATTGGCTTATATGATTACTGACATACATGATTTAGAAATTGTGTTATAGAATATGTACTGAAATTCTGGTGATGTCAGAGTAGTGTCTGTACTTTCAGACACTTTCCATACTTTTGCATTCAGGCAGGGGCACCACTGATTGGACAAACAAAACTTAAACTGAATTGAGCTGGATAATGTATAGAGCCTTTTAATATTCCTCACACAAATCACAATGACAGTGATACACAAACTACAATATTGACCACTTAGAGTACATTCAGTAGAGTTCATTAGGGTCAAACTGGGAATCTGTTATTTAAAGTGTAATTTAACCCTGAAAATAAACATGTTGATCATTGTAAAACACACACACACACACACACACACACACACACACACACACACACACACACACACACACACACACACACACACACACACACACACACACACACACACACACACACACACACACACACACACACAAGTATTTAAGCTTCAGAAGTATTTAAGATTCGGCACTATTTCTGTTAATCAAATAAACCAGTTTGTGATGGATTATATTTTGCTGTTATAACATGAATCATCTGGTTTCAGCTGTGAAAATGTTAACTTTTATAAAGTAAAATATATAAAGAATAATAATAATTAACTTTTTAAAAATGTTTATGTATAAATACAACATGTATTTGGCACTGTGTTTATCCAAGACAATTAAAAATGGCACTTCATGACAGGTTACAATATGATTTTTATAACCATATAACATTTTTGACAAGAGCAGGGCACTGAACATAATGTACAGCATTGACCAGCAGAATACTTGTAAAATGAAACAAGAAAATTTGTGATAGTGATAGTATAAAGGGTGACATATGGTCACATACCTATCCTATGACATCACTGTTAAAACTGAAAATTCACAAAGAAGAGAGATGTAAATAAAGAGCACACATGTGAGAGAAGATCCAACATTAAATCAGACTGAAATTTAGGGTAATATCCTGAGGCTACATTACACACATATGACCCAATAAAATGTACATGTGTGTGTGAGTGTGTGTGTGTATGTATATATATATATATATATATATATATATATATATATATATATATATATGTACTGTATATATTTATGTATGTGTTCGTGTGTGTGTATTAAAATCACACTCTTTCTCACAGTTTTCACATTTCATTGCTAAAGCCAAACTTGTTTATGTACACTTAGTAGTACATAATTAAGTTTTGATGTTTTGTGAAACATTTACTCTTGATGCAACACATGAAGTGAAAACTCTTGTGCGCACTGCTCTAATATTTAACCCATAGATTAGAGGATTGAACACAGGTGGGACTATCACCAGTTCAAGAGCCAAAAAATTACGCAAACTCTCTGAAATATCATTTTCACCATATCTACTATACATAACATCAAAAAGCATAGCAATAGTGAAATTTATAAGTGAAAATATATGTGGCAAACATGTTTGCCAGAATTTCCTTCTGTTTTCTAAAGATGCTTTACATGCAGAGATCAGTTTAATGTAAGACACAATTATAAAACCTATAAAGCTCAAAAATATAACAGTAATAGCATATCCAAAGACATTATTAACAAAAGATGATGCACAAGACAGTTTTACAATTGACCAGTTGTCACAATATAATTTGTCTATGTGATATTTACAAAAGGGCCTCAACTTTGATAACAGAACTGATGCAACTGTCAAGGAGTTAGGAACAAACCATGAGAACATAATTAGTTTCACACAGGTGTTTTTAGTTAATTTGGAATGATACTCTAAAGGTTTGCATATGGCTACATATCTATCATAAGACATCACTGTTAATATTGTGAACTCAGAAAGTAAAGAGCTGTAAATAACAAAGGTTTGCAAAGTACACATGTGAGAGGAGATCACATATGAATCCAATATTAAATCAGACAGAAATTTAGGGTAGAATCCTGAAGCGCCATAAACCCCATTTATACACAAATGACACAAGAATATGTACATTGGTTCATGAAGAGCTTTCTCCATTATAATGACCATAGCAAGACGAATAATAATCGACAATATAAGTAGATATAATGCAAGAAAGCAAATAAAATATACATGTCTATATGATTTAGTTTCTTTTGGCACCATAAGTGTCAGTATCAGAGGATAAGACATGTTATCCATCATGTTATTCATAGTGAAGTCCTTCAAATCACATGAAATGAACAAACATTATGCAGTACAACTAAACACAACACAATATTAATCAAAGGTCACTAAAACAACCTATTTAAAACAGACATTTCATGAAGCTTAAATTACCATTGTTGCCTAAGGAGATAAAGTAGCCACAGTCAGAAAAAAGCTAAATAAATGTACAGTATCCACAGATAGGTGTGTCACAACTTAAAGTAGGGAGGTCTTGTTTGGTTTTATATTCACTGCTTTGTCATTAGGGAAATATATAAGATACATGCTAAATTCCTTGGGATTCATTAGGAGCTTAACAATTTGCACTTTAACACTTTAAAATTAATAAATGTCACATTTACTAACAATACTTGTTCAAACAGCCCCACTTATGCTGTAAAAGGTAGGGTACACCCAAGCGCTATACAGTGTGTGCATAATTATTATGTTGTCATTTGAGATTCTTTCTAAAAGTCTGTCTACACTGGATGTGACAAAGCGACCGTTGAAAATCATTTGTGTCAAAACGTAATAAATAGAACACAGCAGCAGTTTTCTGTCAGGGATTTGTCGCGCCGCATTCAGTGTAGACAGCATCACTGATTATAATGAGTTATATAGTATTTTGTTGTGCCACACCGCACCGCTCGCGTCCAGTGTAGACACGGTGTGAGGTGAATTTGACCTTTAACCTGTAATGTGGACGTTCCCTTGAAGCATAGTTAGCCAACTATGGTTGCAAGTTTCGACATTACCGACATAGTTCAATGATTTGGTGTTTCCTAAATCCACAGTTTCAATGAACATTCACAAACAGAATTGAAAAGTTGTGTGGATGGAAATGCAGGTCTTGACCTGTGGTTAGAAGCATAGTTTCTTGTTAGTATGACATATGGAGTTGAACAGTTCATGGCAAAATAAGCAAATTAAACAGGTTGTTTCAGTACTTGAAATAAAGCTTTTTTATTGATGATTGCAGTGTTAATAATTTTAATTATAGGCATATAATTCATTATAATAAATAACATATAATAAACCTGTTTTGAAAGACCTTTTTAAAAATATTTTCAATGAGGAGTAAGCTAGCCTAATCTTTTTTATACTCGGAGCACGTCAGTTATAAGGCGATGCACTATGAAATTATTGCGGGCAAATTAATTGTAATATTAATTTAATAATAAAAGTAACTTAATACTATTAATAGGGCTAATAAACTGAAGAATGTAACAGGCCTACATTAATTGAAAATGCCAAATTAGATAGAACAAAAGTGTATACAATTTTTTTTTTTTTTTCAGAAATATCATGTTTGTGATTTTTTTTTTTTTATTATCAATTTTATTATTTTTTTTATTATAACCAATTTTATTATTTCTCAATTCGTTATTTAAATTAAAAGGCCTACAAATTAGGAAACAGGTGCAGTTAATCGCCAGCGTCAGTCACAAAATTTATATAGGCCTATATATATATAATTAGTGTGAGATCGCAATCCCATAAAAGTGCAGATGGGAGTGGAAATTTGTGCAGTGATCTACTGACAAAGTGCAAATTAAAGAATACAGGTGCAGCAATAAAAAACACAATCTACCAAGAGCAGCACAATTTATAGTAGGGTTGCAAACAAGCAGAACAGATGAGAATCAGGTGCACATAATCTGCTAATAACACAGACACAAAATGGCTAAAGACATGCTTTTTGGGGTGTTAAAGAATGTGTAAATACCACTAAATTACTGCAAACCTTAGTAAATTGCCTTGGATGATTCATTAAAATATTAATCACCTGTGAATTTTGCATCCGAAAGGGAAACTCCTGCATCTGCATATGCAAAAATAACTGTCCACGTCTTTTAATTGCTAATTTTTCACTTTGTGACTTTAACAAATTCTGAGGGTAAACACCAAAAGAGGGGTTTGTGTTGGTGCAAGATGTTAGTAAATCTGGACCTAATTCACTTCACTACAGTGAATGAATTTGCAACACTGCCCTACAAAGGCAAAAGACCTTAACTCAGTAGAGTGTGAAACTGAGGGAAATTACTTTAAAGTATTTTATTTGTCCAGCCAAATTAATTTTAGGTAGGACACTGGAAATTTGGCAATTAGATGTTTTAGCAATGAAAATTATCTAGATAAAAAAAGTTACTGTACTCTGCCTTGTCTGCAAAAAGTGAAAAGTCACACCAACGTTAACTGTAAGTGGGCCAGTGATTGATTGGAATAAAGTTGACTTGACGTTGGACGTTGGATATTTGCAAATTTAAGGACTGTCTCTAAAGTTACATGCAGTATTGGTATACACTTTTCTAATTTCAATATCATTTGAGGAGAATGACTTACAGTCTTAAAACTGTAACCTGTTACAACTGTAAACTGTTAATCTAGGTGTCAAAAATAACGCACACCTTTTACATTTTAGATTTTTTTTAAATAAACTGTAAATCATTTGATTAAAAAAAAATCTATTTTTTCACTACCGAATACAAATTATAAAATTCAATAGCATTTGAGGAGAATGACTTATAGTCATAAAACAAACTGTAGACTATTCATCTAGGTGTCCATTATAATGCACATCTTTTACATTTTTGATATTTATTCAAATAAAATCATATGTAAAAATGGGTACTTTTCACAACCGAATGGGCTCAAATGCAAATTTAAAGCTCAATAGTGATTTGCATCACTGGCTTAAAGATGAGCATGTGGTTACCAAGAAGACCTTCAGAGCTCAAATATTTCCAAGTCCATTGATTTTTTAGGTCAAAAGTTTTTGACTTTCACAGCGAGACTGTCCTGTCATAATAAACATACTTGTATCGTCCTCTGACACATGTGTCAAGAGAAGATTACAGAGGTTTTTAGCTTTATTCAGTGTTGTGATAGAAAAAAAAAAACTTGCCTGAGTCATGAGAAATGAGAAAACAGTTAAAAATCTGGTGGCAAGTTGTTAAAAGTCTTCTTTTTTCTTTTCTTTCTTTTAAATGTAAAATATTTAAAGGCAAAATATTTAAAATATGTATGGTTAATTTTTTATTTAAATAATTATTATGAATTTTTAGTTCATTATTTCCATTAAGTTTAACCTTGCTAATAACAAAAGTTAAAAAATAAATAAATGAATACAAATAAATAAAAATAAAAAATCTGACTCATAAATTGCTCTTAAACAGCTTGTGACAACAAAAAGCATGACTGGCTGATTTGCATGAAAATGAAACCTCATCCACTCACATGGACGCTTCTTGTCCGGAATAAGCTTCTAGTTCCTCACTAGAGCTAATCATGCCAGAGCCTGGTCAGTACACTGGTGGGAGACCATTTGTGAAAATGTAGCTTGCTTCTGCAGGAAGTTTTAGTCCAGCCAGCATGGAGTGATCATCTCAGGCTTGAATGGGTGCAAAAGTCCTAGTTTAATGACACTGACTTTAGACTGTGAAAAGGTGCATCCTGCAGATGAGTCATTATACTGGCCTCCTGACATTCTGTTGTCCTGAATTCCCCACATCGGTTACGAATATGACTTTGTTTTCTTTTTAAAGCTGGTAGCATATTCTGATGGCTAGTATGCCGCTGTTAAAGGGGTCATATAATGCTTTATATAATCCTTTCTCTTTGGAGTGTTACAAGCTCTTGGTGCATAAAGAAGATCTGTAAAGTTGCAAAGACTAAATTCTCAAATCCAAAGAGATAGTCTTTATAAAAGGTAAGAGTCAACCACACCCCCCTAAAATGGCTTGTTCTAACATGCCCCCAAATCTCTATGTCACTATGTGGGAAGATTTGCATAATGCCACCCAAATGTTCATGCAAAGAAAGAAGGCGTGACTTTTATTCTCTCTGTTGTCGCTGCTGCCATGTTGTGGAGTCGCTGTGTGTTTGGTTGTGAAAATGAAACTACTTTGTTTGGCCTTCCAAAAGAGGACACAACTAGAAATCAGTGGTTAAGTTGTATTTCAACACTTTTCCAGAACAGTCCAACCCAAATATTCAGATGTGCATTTTATGGAGGATAAGGACCGTTTCCTGAACCAGTAGCCTGCAATGCGTCTGTGGCACAACAGCTGTTTCTATAAAGTTGGGCAGTTCAAACTTTGCAAGGACAGTCTGGGCTTCTGACTCACAGCCTGTAGGTATGGTTTTTATATTTAAATAATTTGCCAATGATGATTCAATCGTGAGTTTGAGCAGTAAAGTAGGCTTGTTGTTTGTTGTTTCTTAGATCACAAATGCAGACATGGTTTTATGTTTCCGCAATGTAAACAGTTTGTGTCTCCAGTACACACTAATCCAAAAATTACTTAAGTTTTTTGGTTTATAAACATGCCTTAAATATAATGTTCTTTTTAATAAACCAATATCCCGAGTTATTCAGTCACTCCTAACAGTACATTGACTGAACTGCTAAAAGAGAACCGATTATGGGATGTGGCATTACACTAAAAACAATATAATGTTCTTTTTAGCAGCATTATATGACCCCCTTAAAAAAATTGCTTGCTGCTGGAGCTAGTTTTGGTGCGGCCAGCAGGGGGTGCTCATTCCCTGACTTGTATGGGTGCAAAAGTCTTATGGCGCTTTTCCACTGCGTGGTACAACTCGGCTCGGCACGGCTCATTACGGCACGGCACGGCTCAGCTTGTGTTTCCACTGCAGTTTAGTATCGCTTTAGAGTGTCCAGGATTATTCACATGTCATTATGGTTATGCCGCCTCTACTGCTGCGACTCCTGAAAAACATTTTCATTCTGTGTTGCCCCATCAAGCTCTCCCTGGATCCGCTCCTCGTTCTGTTGTGTTTGTGTCACAAGTTCAGTGACGCAGGTAGTGACGATTCTCTCTGGCCAATCAACCAACACCAAATTTTACATATCACGTTTTGTTAATGGTACAGTTCACTTGGAACCTCAGCCGAGGTAGTACTAAAAAAATGAACCAGGTACCAAGTACTGTACCCAGTGGAAAACCCCCCAAAAGTGAACCGTACCAAACCATACTATTCCATACCATGCAGTGGAAAAGCGCCATTAATATAACGAATCAGACTTCATAATGTAAATGAAGCAACCTTCTGATAAAGCGTTAGACCGGCAGCTGTAAAAAGGAGCATCATTCAGATAAAGCATTGAACTGGCCTCCAGACATTCTGTTATCATTAATTCCCCAACTTAATCATGAATTTGACCTCATTGTTTAAGCTGGTAGCGCATCCTGATGGACCAACGAAACAAAGCAGGATTTACAAGCTTGTTTTGACCTCACTGATTGGAGTGTTTTTGAAGCTGCTACCACCAATCTGGACGAACTCACAGAGACAGTAACATCCTATATTAGTTTTTGTGAGGATATATGTATTCCTACCAGGACTTATTTAACATTCAACAACGATAACCCATGGTTTACAGCAAAACTCAGACATCTTTGTCGCGCCAAAGAGGATGCCTACAGAAATGGGGACAGAGTCTTGTATAATCAGACCAGAAACACACTTAACATAGAGATTAGAGCGGCTAAAAGGACCTACTCTAAAAAGTTGGAAGAGCAGTTTACTTCCAATGACTCAACTGCAGTGTGGAGAGGACTGAGAGCCATCACCAACTACAAGACACCATCCCCCTGCACTGAGGCTAATCAACGACTTGCTAACGACCTGAATGAGTTTTATTGTAGATTTGAAACACCCCACACCCATTCTGATCATCTCTCTACACAACCGTTAACACCTCCTGCAATCCCCCTCTACACACCTCCTGCACTTCAAATTAGTGAAAACGATGTGCGCCAGGTCTTCAGGAAGAACAAAAGAAGAAAAGCACCAGATGGTGTTACACCAGCCTGTCTGAGAACCTGTGCTGACCAATTGGCCCCCATCTTTTCACAAATCTTCAACAGATCTCTGGAGTTGTGTGAAGTGCCTTCCTGCTTCAAACGCTCCACCATCATCCCCATTCCAAAGAAACCCAAGATAACAGGTCTTAATGACTACAGACCTGTGGCTCTAACGTCTGTCGTCATGAAGTCATTTGAAAAACTGGTTCTGGCTTACCTGAAGGACATCACTGGACCCTTACTGGACCCCCTGCAGTTTGCTTACCGAGCAAACAGGTCCGTGGATGATGCAGTAAACATTGGACTGCATTATGTTCTGCAACACCTAGACAGACAGGCGACTTATGTGAGGATCCTGTTTGTGGACTTCAGCTCGGCCTTTAACACGATCATCCCAAACCTCTTCCTGCCCAAACTAACTCAGATCTCCATGCCCACCTCCGTCTGTCAGTGGATCAACAGCTTCCTGACAGATAGGCAGCAGCTAGTGAGGCTGGGAAAATACACATCCAGCCCCCGTACAATCAGCACCGGAGCTCCCCAGGGCTGCGTTCTCTCCCCACTGCTCTTCTCCCTGTACACCAATGACTGCACATCTAAGGACCCCTCTGTCAAGCTCCTGAAGTTTGCAGATGACACCACACTCATCTGCCTCATTCAGGACGGTGACGAGTCTGCTTACAGACAGGAGGTTAAAGAGCTGGCTGTGTGGTGCATTCTCAACAACCTGAAGCTTAACACGCTCAAAACAGTGGAGATGATCGTGGATTTCAGGAGAAACCCCCCTGCTCTCCCCCCACTCACCATCATGAACAGCACTGTGACTGCAGTGGAGTCATTCAGGTTCCTGGGAACCACCATCTCTCGAGACCTGAAGTGGGACATTCACATTGACATTGTGAAAAAGGCCCAGCAGAGGTTGTACTTCCTTCACCAGCTGAGGAAATTCAACCTACCACAAGAACTGCTGAAACAGTTCTACTCCACCATCATTGAATCCATCCTCTGCAATTCAGTAACTGTCTGTTTCAGCTCAGCTTCTAAATCAGACCTCAGAAGACTACAGAGGGTAGTCCAGACTGCTGAGAGAATCATTGGTACAACCCTCCCTTCTATTCAAGAACTGTACTTATCCAGAATGAGCAAAAAGGCTAGCAAAATCACTCTGGACCCCTCACATCCAGCACACTTCCTCTTTGAACTGTTGCCATCTGGTAGACGCTACAGAGCACTGAGCACCAGAACGACCAGACACAGGAACAGTTTCTTCCCTCAGGCAATCCATCTAATGAACACTTGATAATAACTGTGGAACACACTACACTATTTATATTTACATACACATACACTTATTTATCTAACACACATACTTAGTGTACCTTAAATTTTTTTGCACATAATATACCTGTACATACATAACTGCTCATTGTAATATACCTGCCATACAATTTTCAATTTGTATATTGTCATTTCTTACCTACTTATTTTTATTTTTTTCTATTTTTTATTCTTTATTATGTTTTTTGTTCTGTCACTGTCATTTTGTTGCACTGCGGAGCTTCTGTCACGAAAACAAATTCCTCGTATGTGTGAACATACCTGGCAATAAAGCTCATTCTGATTCTGATTCTGATGGCCGCACTGAGCTTGTCAGGATGCTACCCCTCTATTAGAGCAGCTTTATTAAGGTGCAGGCTACGAACAATGCACTTTGAATGGGTTTGCTTCGAACTGGAATCATGGCAAAATATCCTGTGATGTCCTGTCCACTTCGCAGGGCAGGGTTCGAATAGAACAAATGTCTGAAGCCATAAGAGAAACATACAAAATGTGCAGAGCAGGGGGGCATGAGGACAGGAATTGAGGACCTTAAAAATGAAAATTTGCTCATCCTCAGTCCATCACTTGTTAGCATTATATCACTTGTTGACAATGGATCCTTTCAATAATCCATGAGCAATCCACAAGTCTCCAGTCTGTAAATTCATGTTTTGTGAAATGAAAATGCTTTGTGTTTGTAAGAAACAATTAAATCATTAAGACTAATTGGGATATTGCTTCGATAGACCAATCTACTTAGAGTGTAAACTAAACGAGCAATGCACATTGGCATGCAATTATTGCATCCAGCTGCCGCTGATCACAGCGTGAGTATAATAAGGCAGCAGGTGCAATGCAGCCGAGTGTTAGTATCCTTCTGCTCAACTGTGTCTGCTGTGTACTACGAGTACAACATGCTCTCGGAAGCTTCGTGTGTTGGCGAGATGGCGCTTCAGCGGTGGTCGTTCGCAAGTCGAGTGGGTTGCGCACTTCAGGCTGCACTTCCCCCTGTCGTGTTGCAAGCGGCCAATTCCCCTGTGCGCCTCAGCACTAAAAGAGCATTTCCTAAAGAGCTAATTTCTCTAAAAGATTTTCACGGGTGCGTCTTTGTAAAGACGACGGATCGTCCTTATAAGGATGCCGTTTCACCCGTGCGTTCCTGGGCGGGGTCATTACCTGGCAACGGGTGATGGTCACGATCACTGTCTCACGTGTCTGGGCATCAAGCAAGCTGATGTAGCCTTCGTGGATGAGTCATGTTCCCACTGCAGGAAGATGACCATCTCGGAGCTGCGAACCAGGCTCCACTACGGTGGCAAAAACCCCGCAGGGAACCAACCCTCTGGGGACCATCACTCCTGTGATGTGCAACCCACGGAACACGCTGGGCCCTCTTCAAAGAGCGTATCAGTGGTATCCAGTGGACCTCCCTCCAACCAGATGTCGATCGCAGCATCGGAGGGAGAGCTGTCCGATGAAGATTCGTCCGCGAAGGACGTGATAGAGCCGGTCCCTCCAGCCGATATGAGGATGGGGTTTTACAGTCCTTACTTCATTGTATCCAAGAAAGGCAGTGGGTTACGATGGATCTTGGATCTGCGAGTTTTGAACCGGACCCTTCATCGGTTACCGTTCAAGATGTTGATGGAGAAACGCATCTTCAGGTGCGTCCGTCCCCGAGATTGGTTTGCAGCAATCACCTGAAGGACGTGTACTATTATGTAACAATCCTTCCGTGTCACAGACCTTTTCTGCGGTTTGTGTTCGAAGGACGGGCATATCAGTACAAGGTCCTGCCCTTCTGGCAGTCCCTGCCTCCCCGTTTCTTTGCGAAAGTCACGTATGTTGCTCTTGTTCCCCTCAGAGAGCAGGGTGTTCGCATTCTCAACTATCTAGACGATTGGCTGATACTAGCACAATTTCGGGATCAGTTGTGCAAGCACAGGGACCTCAGCCTGTTGGGCCTTCGGGTCAACTGGGGAGAGAGCAAACTCTAGCCGATGCAGAGGATCTCTTTTCTCGGTATGGAGTTGGATTCGGTCGAACAGACAACACACCTCACAGAGGAACATGCGTGGTCAGTGCTAGCCTGCTTAAATACATTCAAGGGCAGGACAGCAGTCCAACTGAAACTTTCTCAGTGGCTCCTGGGGCATATGGCAGCTGCAGTGGCACTTACACTGCTCAGCCTGTTACATATGAGACCACTCCAGCACTGGCTTTATGGCCGAGTCCTTCAATGTGCGAAGTCCGGGAGGACGAGGAGCAAGTCTTGCTAGTGGCGCCGTATTGGCCCACTCTGACCTGGTTCCCCGAACTAGTGCTCCTCGCAACAGCCCCTCCTTAGCCGATTCCTCTGAGGAAGGATCTACTGACTCCGAGATGGGGCACCGTTTCGCACCCGTGTCCAGACCTTTGGAAACTCCATGTCTGGTCCCTGGACGGGACGCGGACGTTCTAGGTGACCTACCCCAGGAGGTAGTGAACACCATCACTTCGGCAAGAACACCATCTATGAGACATGCTTACGCCTTGAAGTGGAACCTGTTCATCGAGTGGTGTTCTTCTCACCGAGAGGACCCCGAAGATGCCAGATTGCGGTCGTGCTTTCCTTTCTGCAGCAAGGGCTGGAGTGAAGGCTATCTCCGTCCACTCTCAAAGTCCAGGTTGCTGCATACCATGACCCTGTGAATGGGAAGTCTTTAGGTAAGCATGACCTCATCATAAGGTTACGTAGAGGGGCCAGGATGTTAAATCCTTCCCGGCCCCCCTCTATACCCTCTTGGGACCTGACTATGGTGCTAAAATCACTACAGCAGGGCCCATTCAAACCTTTGCATTCAGTTGAGCTAAAGTTTCTTTCATTGAAAACTCTGCTCCTGCTTGCACTGGCCACCATCAAGAGGGTAGGGGACCTGCACGCATTTTCGGTTGACGATTCGTGCCTAGAGTTTGGGCCGGCTGACTCCCAGGTAATCCTGAGGCCCCGGCCCCGGCTATGTGCCCAAGGTTCCCAGTTAGGCCCCAGTTAGTGTCGGCTTGCTAAAACCGCTCCAGAGTGTCCGTACTGTAGACCCTGTTGAGATCCTCCATCACCCTAGGCAGCTGGACGCGGCAGAACGTCTGGTGCCAGGCCTTCATGATGAATCCGTGAGAACCGTAGAAGGCTGGGTTCCATATTGAGACTTAAGCGGTACTCGAATGCGTATAGTCCATGGTATAGCCTTAGAGCCTGTGTTTCCCGGCAGACTTCTGCCTTTCCAAGAGGGTTTTAATCACCTCGAATTTCTCCATATACACCTAAACTGATGCTATGTGTGTATTTGCTTCCGAAAACTCCTTCACGAAGGATGGGGCTTCCGCAGCGTCCCTGTTCCAAGCGGAACGGGTACGTTTTCCCAGTGTTATTCAATCTCACCCAGTGAGGTAGTGCTTTGACAATGGCGAGTGGAACTACTTGTTCCGAACCCTGGCCTATACCTAATAGGGGTGCAGGCGGCTCGCACGGGTCACTGGAAGGGCAGAACCCATGGCGCTTTGGTAGGGATCCCAATTAGTCGGTCACTGACATGTTGTCGAGAGTGACCGACTGAAAGGGAACATCTCAGTTACGTGTGGTAACCCTCGTTCCCTGAAGGAGGGAATGGAGACGTCACGTCCCATCGCCACGGTTGCTGTACCACCACTGATCCGCTGGTTCTCAGGCTCGGCTCCTCAGGGAAAACCTGGTATGCATTGCACCTGCTGCCTTATTATACCCACGCTGTGATCAGCGGCAGCTGGATGCAATAATTGCATGCCAATGTGCATTGGCTTGTTTAGTTTACACTCGAAGTAGATTGGTCTATCGAAGCGATATCCCAATTAGTCGGTCACCGACGTGATGTCTCCGTTCCCTCCTTCAGGGAACGAGGGTTACCATACGTAACCGAGACGTTTTTTACCTTCAGTTCGTTGCTTCCAGCTAAAATACAAGTTCTCTATCCATAATATTGCTTTCTTCAGTGAAAAAGTCATATTGTCTGAACCAGGAGAGAAATATGTTCAGATAAAATACTGTTTAATAGTGAAAACAGTTAAAAAACATAGATTATAGATTAATTTAATGTTTTTTTTGCAAGAAAAAATGGAGTTTAGGTAAAAACTTATTAATGATGGATTTGTTTCAAACACGTGGCTTTTCACTTCACAAGACATTAATTAATCCACTTGAATCATGTAGATTACTTCTGGATTATTGTGATGGTTTTTTTTTTTTCAGCTGTTTGGACTCTCATTTAGACGACACTCATTCAGTGCAGAGGATCCATTGGTGAGCAAGTCATGTAATGCTAAATTTCTCCAAATCTGTTCTGATGAAGAAACAAATTCACCTATATCTTGAATGGCCTGAGTGTGATTAAGTCTTCAGCTAATGTTTATTTTTGGGTAAACTATACCTTTAAATGCATTTCCTATAAAATGAGGGAGGCCAAATACCAGGTTCATGTGAAGGGCTTGAAGGCAGCGTAATTACAAATAAAAACACATAACCAACCAGTAGTTTAATCAATTAATTTATGATCAGAATAATGCATTAAAGGGTTGCTTCATGAGATTCTATTAAGTCTGATTATTGGCAATAATTGCATTATTGGTGTCACTGTAAAATAGCAGTATAATATTAAGTAAAATTTTTGCATAGTAAACTGTTTTAAGCAAAATAGTTATGTGTTTAAATCTCAGTATTTTTTAAATATACTATTTCAATTAAACATTTGCAAATCAATCAACAAAGTATGTAAACAGGAAAATTCATCAGTGGATCTGGGAGCAGTGAAAACATTTTTTTTTTTTCTGGAATGTTTTATGATACTGTGCCTAGTGCTGTTCATATGTTTACAGATTGTACATGGTTGTTTTTCTGTTACAGTTCATTCATAAAATTTTAACATTTGCATGTCTGTTTCAGTACAGTACATCAAGAAATTGTCAAGATTTTTATGCCTTTTTGAGCTTTCTAAATGTTCACTCTTGTGGAAATGCATGAGGCAAAAACTCTACGCACTGCTCTAATATTTAGTCCATAGATTAAAGGATTGAACACAGGTGGGACTATCACCAGTTCGAGAGCCAAAAAATTGCGGAGACTCTCTGGAATATCATTTGAACCATATCTGCTATACATAACATCAAAAAGCAAAGCAAAAGTATAATTTATCAGTGATAATATGTGTGGCAGACATGTTTGCCAGAATTTCCTTCTATTTTCTAAAGATGCTTTACATGCAGAGATCAGTTTAACATAGGATACAATGATGATAACAGCACAGCAACAAAATATAACAGCAACAATATATCCATAGACATTATTAACAAAAGATGATGCACAAGACAGTTTTACAATTGACCAGTTGTCACAATATAATTTGTCAATATGATATTTACAAAACAGCCTTAGGTTTGATAACAGGGCTGCTGGAATCACAGAGAAGTTGGGAACAAACCATGAGAACAGAATTAATTTCACACAGGTGTTTTTAGTTAATTTGGAATGATAGTCTAAAGGTTTGCATATGGCTACATATCTATCATAAGACATAACTGTTAATATTGTAAACTCACAAAGTAAAGAGCTGTAAATAACAAAGGATTGTAGAGCACACATGTGAGAAGAGATCACGTATGAATCCAATATTAAATCAGACAGAAATTTAGGATAAAAACCTGAGGCTCCATAAACTCCATTTACAGATAGATGACACAAGAATATGTACATTGGTTCATGAAGAGCTTTCTGCATGATGATGACCATAACTAGACGAATATTAATTGATAATATAGCCAGATAAATTAAAAGAAAACAAGTGAAATATATATGCCAATATGATTTAGATTCTTTGGGCATCATAAGAGTCAGTCTAAAAGGATAAGACATGTTATCCACCAAGTTAAGGATATTCATCCAAATCACACAAAATAATAATATTCTGCAATAAAAATGCACGAGACAATATTAATAAGTTTACGCTAAAATTGCTATATACATCCATTTATCATCTGTTGATTAGACTTCAATGTCCATTGTTGTCTGTGGAAAATCATACAAAGTTTGAGTTTGGGGGGAAAAAAGGCAAACAATCATATCAACAAATCGGAAGCTGTGTGTCTGTATGTGGAGAGCTGAAAGTCTTTGTTTTTATAACATCTTTTTTTTCAGTTGGGAAATCATCTGAATATATTATGAATCATCTTGGGATTCATTATAATTATAGCCTTTGCAAACTTTGCAATCATTTGTGTTTAACTTGTAAAAAGGCAACAAAGCCAAATAACTTTTCCACACTGGAAAATCTCTTATCATGAGCTTGTCTCATTGACTTCCATAGTTTGTTTGTTTGTACATTTATTTTAACACTATGGAAGTTACCATGCCTCTAAAAATACAAAAAAAAATATCAAAAATAAAAAAGAAATAATTTAAGTAGACATAAAATAATATCTCAAATAAACAAGTAATGGAACAAACAGTTAACAGGTAAAGCAACTGATGAGGTTTGTATTTCTCTCTCTCTCTCTCCGACACTCTCTCTCTCTCTCTCTCTCTCTCTCTCTATATATATATACATACATAATTACATACATACATATATATACATATATATACAGACACAGACACAGAGACACACACCTCACTGTGAAATAATCTCACCACACACACACACACACACACACCACACACACACACACACACACACACACACACACACACACACACACACACACACACACACACACACACACACACACACACATAAACTCACCTAAAGGATTATTAGGAACACCTGTTCAATTTCTCATTAATGCAATTATCTAATCAACCAATCACATGGCAATTGCTTTAATGCATTTAGGGGTGTGGTCCTGGCCAAAACAATCTCCTGAACTCCAAACTGAATGTCAGAATGGGAAAGAAAGGTGATTTAAGCAGTTTTGAGTGTGGCATGGTTGTTGGTGC
This sequence comes from Cyprinus carpio, assembly GCF_018340385.1. NCBI lineage: Eukaryota > Metazoa > Chordata > Actinopteri > Cypriniformes > Cyprinidae > Cyprinus > Cyprinus carpio. The sequence goes on along the minus strand of NC_056617.1, from coordinate 11,709,816 downwards.
CAGATGGGCTGGTCTGAGTATTTCACAATCTGCTCAGTTACTGGGATTTTCAGGCACAACCATTTCTAGGGTTTACAAAGAATGGTGTGAAAAGGGAAAAACATCCAGTATGCCGCAGTCCTGTGGGCGAAAAAGCCTTGTTGATGCTAGAGGTCAGAGGAGAAATGGGCCGACTGATTCAAGCTGATAGAAGAGCAACTTTGACTGAAATAACCACTCGTTACAACCGAGGTATGCAGCAAAGCATTTGTGAAGCCACAACACAGCATACCTTGAGGCGGATGGGCTTCAACAGCAGAAGACCCCACGGGGTACCACTCATCTCCACTACAAATAGGAAAAAAGAGGCTACAATTTGCACGAGCTCACCAAAAATTGGACAGTTTGAAGACTGGAAAAAATGTTGCCTGGTCTGATGAGTCTCGATTTCTGTTGAGACATTCAGATGGTAGAGTCAGAATTTGGTGTAAACAGAATGAGAACATGGATCCATCATGCCTTGTTACCACTGTGCAGGCTGTGGTGGTAGTGTAATGGTGTGGGGGATGTTTTGTTGGCACACTTTAGGCCCCTTAGTGCCAACTGGGCATCGTTTAAATGCCACGGCCTACCTGAGCATTGTTTCTGACGATGTCCATCCCTTTATGACCACCATGTACCCATCCTCTGATGGCTACTTCCACCAGGATAATGCACCATGTCACAAAGCGTGAATCATTTTAAATTGGTTTCTTGAACATGACAATGAGTTCACTGTACTAAAATGGCCCCCACAGTCACCAGATCTCAACCCAATAGAACATCTTTGGGATGTGTTGGAACGGGAGCTTCGTGCCCTGGATGTGCATCCCACAAATCTCCATCAACTGCAAGATGCTTTCCTATCAATATGGGCCAACATTTCTAAAGAATGCTTTCAGCACCTTGTTGAATCAATGCCACGTACAATTAAGTTAGTTCTGAAGGACGAAAGAGAATCAAAACAAATAAAATTACCATGAACCTAAAAATCCCTTACATAAACTCCCATGCCTTTGTACCTACAGTATATGTGTGTGTTTTTTGTGTGTGCGTGTGTGTGTCAGACTCATGGACCTTTTGTTGTGTTTTCTTTCCCCATGTGCTCAGTGTGACCTTGTTTCTGTCTCCCGTTCATTATGTCATTTGGTTCAGGTGTGTCTAGTTAATAATCTTCATTTGCCAATATATATATTCCTTGTTCGGTTCAATGTTTTCTGTCCTGTCTATGACGTCCCTACGTGTGTATCCTGTCCGTTTTGTCCTGGATTTATTAAAGCCTATTTGCATTCATCTTCATCTTCTTTGTGCGTTGATCTCTCTGTAGCATGACTAGATAGATAGATAGATAGATAGATAGATAGACAGATAGATTTAAATTATAATTAAAATTAAAATTTACATTTAATTAATTAATAAAAGTCCTAGGGATAAAAATCTATCTCAGCATCTGCTCTAAACTATAGAAACAGGGTATATACAGGAATCATGGAGTCAAATTTAATACCTTATAAGACCTTTTTTAAGACTCTTTTCATACATTTTAAGACCTCATCGCCACTCCAAGTTTTAACTGGTTACATTTACTATATATTGATAGTAAGATTGCACAACTAAACAGTCTTACTTTGTAATAACTCATCAACACCACATAATTCAGAAGGGGTGGGGTGGGTGATGAAGCACAAGATAATTAATTGAGTGACTAACCAATGCAACCCAAGAAACAAGAATTAGACCAATAAACAAAACAACTGGCAAAACATATTAAGGAGGAAAATAAAGCTATTTGTGCTAACTGGGCAATGAGTTCACACAGTATATTCAAAATACGTATTTGTAACATCAACTCTTATAACTGTCTGCAAACCATAACTGTTTTGTGGAACACTTCGCATGCCAAACATCTGACTGATCAGACAGTTTACCTTTGATCACGGGGTGCTTGATTTGATGCAGACTTGACAGAGTTTAATACCGCACCTGATGGTGTCTGAATGATCATGGAAGGTAAAATAATGATCACAGCTATTACATAATTTTAATTGTGCATACCATGCCAGTAAAAAGCCCAAAGTAGTGCAATGACCATGTCTCAAGTCATGTAATGCTAAATTTCTCCAAATCTGTTCTGATGAAGAAACAAATTTATCTACATCTTGAATGGCCCGAGGGTGATTAAGTCTTCAGCTAATGTAAATTTTTCGGTAAACTATACCTTTAAATGCATTTCCTATAAAATGAGGGAGGCCAAAAACCAGGTTCACGTGAAGGGCTTGAAGGCAGCATAATTAAACATAAAAACACATAACCAACCAGTAGTTAAATCACTTAATTTATGATCAGAATAATGTATTAAAGGGTTGCTTCATGAGATTCTATTAAGTCTGATTATTAGCAATAACTACATTGTAAAATAGCAGTATAATATTAAGTACAACGTTTGCATAGTAAACTGTTTTAAGCAAAATAGTAATTTATTTAAATCTCAGTAGTTTTTAAACATACTATTTCAATTAAATATTTGCAAATCAATCAACTAAGGACATAAACAGAAAAATTCATCAGTGGATCTGGGAGCAGTGAAAACTTTTTTTTTAATGTTTTATGATACTTTATGATACTATGTTGACAGATTGTACATGGTTGTTTTTCTGTTAGTTCATTCATAAAATTATAACATTTGCATGTCTGTTTCAGTACAGTACATCAAGAAATGAGGATTGTTTTTATGCCTTTTTGAGCTTCCTAAATGTTCACCCTTGTGGAAATGCATGAGGCAAAAACTCTACGCACTGCTCTAATATTTAGGCCATAGATTAGAGGATTGAACACAGGTGGGACTATCACCAGTTCGAGAGCCAAAAAATTGCGGAGACTCTCTGGAATATCATTTGAACCATATCTACTATACATAACATCAAAAAGCAAAGCAAAAGTGTAATTTATCAGTGATAATATGTGTGGCAGACATGTTTGCCAGAATTTCCTTCTATTTTCTAAAGATGTTTTACATGCAGAGATCAGTTTAACATAGGATACAATGATGATTGCAGCACAGCAACAATATATAACAGCAACAAAATTTCCATAGACAGTATTAACAAAAGATGATTCACAAGACAGTTTTACAATTGACCAGTTGTCACAATATAATTTGTCAATATGATATTTACAAAAGGGCCTCAGGTTTGATAACAGAACTGCTGGAATCACAGAGAAGTTGGGAACAATCCATGAGAACATAATTAATTTCACACAGGTGTTTTTAGTTAATTTGGAATGATAGTCTAAAGGTTTGCATATGGCTACATATCTATCATAAGACATAACTGTTAATATTGTAAACTCACACAGTAAAGAGCTGTAAATAACAAAGGATTGTAGAGCACACATGTGAGAAGAGATCACGTATGAATCCAATATTAAATCAGACAGAAATTTAGGATAAAAACCTGAGGCCCCATAAACTCCATTTACAGATAGATGACACAAGAATATGTACATTGGTTCATGAAGAGTTTTCTGCATGATAATGACAATTACAAGACGAATATTAATTGATAATATAACCAGATAAATGAAAAGAAAACAAGTGAAATATATATGCCAATATGATTTAGATTCTTTGGGCATCATCAGAGTCAGTCTCAAAGGATAAGACATATTATCCACCAAGTTAAAGATATTCATCCAAATCACACAAAACAATAATAGTCTGCAATAAAAAATGTGCATGAGACAATATTAATTAGTTTACGCAAAAATTGCTATATAAATCCATTTATCATCTGTTAATTAGACTTCAATGTCCATTGTTGTCTGTGGAAAATCATACAAAGTTTGAGTTTGGTGGGGAAAAGAACAAACAATCATATCAACAAATCGGAAGCTGTGTGTCTGTATGTGAGGAGCTGAAAGTCTTTGTTTTTATAACATCTTTTTTTCAGTTGGGAAATCATCTGAATATATTATGAAACATCTTGGGATTCATTATAATTATGGCCTTTGCAAACTTTGCAATCATTTGTGTTTAACTTGAAAAAAGGCAGCAAAGCCAAATAACTTTTCCACACTGGAAAATCTCTTATCATGAGCTTGTCTCATTGACTTCCATAGTTTGTTTGTTTGTACATTTATTTTAACACTATGGAAGTTACCAACATTCTTCATATATTATTTTATGTTCCACAGAAGAAAGAAACTAATACAGGTTTGGAATAACATGAAAATTAGTAAATGGTGACAGAATTAAAATTTTTGTGTTATCTATGCCTTTAAGTAGACAAATCAAAGTAGAATATCACAATTATATTCCTTCTTAGAGTAAAATGGTATCTGTGAGGATTTCCAGTCAGGATTTAGACCATATCATAGTACTGAGACTGCTCTAATTAGAGTTACAAATGACCTGCTCTTATGATCTGATCATGGTTGTATCCATTAATTATATCTAATCTAACTTATTCCTTCGACACAAACTACCAAAAACAACATTCTTTTGAATAGACTAGAAACTTTGTTGGCATTAATGGAAGTGCAATAAGATGGTTCAAATCGTACTTATATGACCACCATCAATTTGTAGCAGTGAATGAAGATGTATCATATCGATCACAAGCGCAGTATGGAGTACCTCAAGGCTCAGTACTAGAGCCGTTACTCTTCATGCTTTACATGTTACCCTTGGGAGATACCATCAAGAAACACGGTGTTAGCTTTCACTGTTATGCTGATGATACTCGGCTCTATATTTCTTCACAGCCTGGCAAGAAGAAAGTTTTTCAAATACCAATTTGAAAAACTAGCAGAATGCATAGTCAATATAAAAAAACTGGATTGACAAGTAATTTCTTACTGCTAAATTCTGAAAAAAACAGAGGTGTTAATTATAGGACTTAAAAACTCTGCATGTAATAACCTAGAATACTGTCAAAGACTTGATGGCTGCTCTGTCAGTTCTTCGTCAGCAGTTAAGAACTTAGGTGAGCTATTTGACAGCAATCTTTCTTTAGAAAGCCACGTTTCTAGCATTTGTAAAACTGAATTTTTCCATCTCAAAAATATATATAAATTATGACCTATGCCCTCAATGTCAAATGCAGAAATGTTAATCCATGCGTTTATGACCTCAAGGTTAGATTATTGTAATGCTTTATTGGGTGGTTGTTCTGCATGCTTAATAAACAAACTCAAGCTGGTCCAAAAGGCAGCAGCTAGAGTTCTTACTAGAACCAGGAAGTATGACCATATTAGCCTGGTTCTGTCAACACTGCACTTGCTACCTATTAAACATTGTATAGATTTTAAAATCTTGCTTATTACTTATAAAGCCCTGAATGGTTTAGCACCTCAGTATTTAAATGAGCTCTTGTTACATTATAGTCCTCCACATGCGCTGCGTTCTCAAAACTCTGTCAATTTGATAATACCTAGAATATCAAAATCAACCGTGGGCAGCAGATCCTTTTCCTATTTAGCGCCCAAACTCCAGAATAAACTACCTAACATTGTTCGGGAGGCAGACACACTCTGTCAGTTTAAATCTAGATTAAAGACCCATTTCTTTAACTTGGCTTACACATAACACACTAACACATTTCTAATATTCAAATCCGTTAAAGGAATTTTAGGCTGCATTAATTAGGTCAAACGGAACCGGGAACACTTCCCATAACACCCAATGTACTTGCTACATCGTTAGAAGAATGGGATCTACGCTAATATTAGTCTGTTTCTCTCTTATTCCGAGGTCACAGTAGCCACCAGATCCAGTCTGTATCCAGATCAGATGCTCACTGCAGTCACCCGGATCCAGTACGTATTCAGCACAGATGGTGGATCAGCACCTAATGAGGACCTCTACAGCCCCGAAAGTCAGTGGAGACCAGAACAACTAGATGAGCCCCACATTCCCTGTAAAGACTTTGTCTCAGACGGCCACCAGGGCAAGACCACAATGTGACTTTGCTGCAGCCTGGAATTGAACTGCTGGTTTCGTCTGCCCAGAGGAGAACTGGCCCCCCGAATGAGCCTTGTTTCTCCCAAGGTTTTTTCTCCATTCTGTCACCGATGGAGATTTGGCCCCTTGCTACTATTGCCTCTGGCTTGCTTGGTTGGGGACACTTCATTTCCAGCAATATCGTTGACTTGTTTGCACAGATACTATTTAAACTGAACTGAGCTGGATGATGACATCACTGAATTTAATGATGAACTGCCTTAAACTTAAAAATTAGTGTTTACTATTGTCATTTTTCATTACTGACACACTATTTTCCTAATTAATGCTGTACAGTTGATTTGACACAATCTGTATTGTTAAAAGCGCTATAAAAATAAAGGTGACAACTTTACTTGACTTAAAGCAACTGATGAGGTTTGTATTTCACAAAAAGTGGCCACGATTCTATACACACACACACACACACACACACACACATATATATATATATATATATATATTATATAATATATATATAGAATATATATATATATATACAGTATCTCGCAGAAGTGAGTACACTCCTCACATTTTTGTAAATATTTTATTATATCTTTTCATGTGATAACACTGAAGAAATGACACTTTGCTACAATGTAAAGTAGTGAGTGTACAGCTTGTATATCAGTGTAAATTTGCTGTGCCCTCAAAAATAACTCAACACACACACCCATTAATAGGATGCAAAAGTTAAAAAGCCTTTAATAGTTGGGCTAAAGCATTAAAACACCAACGCGTATCGGCCCATTGGCCTTCATCAGGGTGTTGGTAACAAACAGGACAGAATCACGCAATACTTATAGTTGCATTGGGTTTCAGGTGTGCCACTCTGGAACTTGCAACACAATTTTTGGCCACTAGAGGCAATAGTTCAGATAATGGGCTAATACCAAAGGTCAAACCATACAAATACAGATTGGGTGGTGTAAATGTGTGTGGGGGATGTTTTGTTGGCACACTTTAGGCCCATTAGTGCCAACTGGGCATCGTTTAAATGCACCACGGCCTACCTGAGCGCATTGTTTCTGACGATGCTCCATCCCCACTTTATGACCACCCTTACCATTCCTCTGATGGCTACTTACCAGCAGGATAATGTACATCGGTCTGAAAGCTTGAATGTTTTAAGTTGGTTTCGCTGAAAACATGACAATGAGGTTCACTGCTACTAAAAATGGCCCCCCACAGGGCGCCAGCTCTAAGCCCAATAGAGCATCTTTGGGATGTGGTGGAACAGAGGCTTCGTGCCCCTGAAGGTGCATCCCACAAATCTCCATCAACTGCAAAGATGCTATCCTCATCAATATGGGCCAAAAATTTTCGAAAGAATGCTTTCAGCACCTTGCGTGACTCAATGTGCGCGTAGAATTAAGGCAGTTCTGAAGGCGAGGGTCAAAATGATATTAGTATGGTGTTCTAAAATCCTTTAGGTAGAGGGTGTGTTGATGACAACATAACATATATATATATATGATATGGTACTGCTATATATATATATATTTATATATGTATGCGCCAATGTGTATTGATGATGATGTTAGCCTGTGTGTCAGACTCAGGGACTGTTGTTGTGTTTTCTTTCACCCCATGTGCTCAGTGTGACCTTGTTGTTTCTGTCTCCCGTTAATTTATGTCATTTGGTTTCAGCGTGTGTCTGGTATAAGCAATTCAATGTGCCCGTGGTATACTATTCATTGTTTCGGTTCAATGGTTTCGGTCATGTCTAGGGCGTCCCTACGTGTCGCATCCCTGTACGGTTTGTCCTGGATTTATTAAACCCCTATTGCATTCATGCTCAATCTTCTTTTGTGGCGTTGATCTCTCTGTAGCATGACTATAGATAGATAGCTAGATAGATAGATAGATAGATAGATAGGCCAAGATAGATGAATGAACAGATAGATTTAAATTATAATTAGGTAAAATTTGTTTAATTAATTAATAAAAGTCCTCGGGATTCACAATTCTATCTCAGCATCTGCTATAAACGCTATAAACAGGGGTATATACAGGAAAATCATGGAGTCAAAATTTAATACCTTATAAGACCTTTTTTAAGACTCTTTTCATACATTTTAAGACCTCATCGCCACTCCAAGTTTTAACCGGTTACATTGGCGACGCTTAATAACATTACTTGACTATATATGGTAGTCAGATGCACAACTAAACAGTCTTACTTTGGCGGCAACTCATTACAACACCAACATAATTCAGAAGGGGTGGGGGTGGGTGATGAAGCACAAGATAATTAATGTTGAGTGAGTAACCAATGCCAACCCAAGAAAACAGAAATCGCCCCAAGCCGAAACAAAACAACTGGCCAAAACATATTAAGGGAGGAAAATAAAGCTCTTTGTGATAGCAGATGTGGCAATGAGTTCACACAGTCTATATTCAAAAAATACGTGTTGTAACATGTAGAACTCTTATAACTGTCTGCAAACCATAACTGTTTTGTGGAAACCACTTAACATGCCAAATCTCTGACTGATCAGACGGTTTACCTTTGCATCACTTGAGGTGTTAACTGATTTGATGCAGATCTTGACAGAGTTTAATACCGCTACCTGATGGTGTCTTGAATGATCATGGAAAGGTACCATAATGATCACAACTGTTATTCTTTAAATTATTGCATACCATGCAATGTAAAAAGCCCAAAGGTAGTGCAATGACCAGGGTCTCAAAGTTCATGTAATGCTAGAATTTTCTCCAAATCTGTTCCTGATGACGAAACAAATTTATCTACATCTTAGCAGATGGCCGCGGTGTGATTAAGTCTTCAGTTAATGTAAATTTTGGGGTAAACTATTCCTGTAAATGCATGTTCCTATAAAATGAGGGAGGCCAAAAAACCAGGTTCACGTGTGAAGAGGGCTTGAAGGCAGCATAAATTAACATAAAAACACATAACCAACCAGTAGTTAAATCACTTAATTTATGATCAGAATAATGTATTAAAGGGTTGCTTTATGAGATTCTATTAAGTCTGATTATTATCAATAACTACATTATTGGTGTCACTGTAAAATAGCAGTATAATATTAAGTACAACGTTTGCATAGTAAACTGTTTTAAGCAAAATAGTAATTTATTTAAATCTCAGTAGTTTTTAAACATACTATTTCAATTAAATATTTGCAAATCAATCAACTAAGGACATAAACAGAAAAATTCATCAGGTCATCTAGCAGCAAAAAAAACTTTTTTTTAAATTTTTAATAAAACTGTGCCTAATGCTATTCATATGTTGACAGATTGTACATGGTTGTTTTTCTGTTAGTTCATTCATAAAATTATAACATTTGCATGTCTGTTTCAGTACAGTACATCAAGAAATTGTCGTGGTTTTTATGTCTTTTTGAGCTTCCTAAATGTTCACCCTTGTGGAAATGCATGAGGCAAAAACTCTACGCACTGCTCTAATATTTAGGCCATAGATTAGAGGATTGAACACAGGTGGGACTATCACCAGTTCGAGAGCCAAAAAATTGCGGAGACTCTCTGGAATATCATTTGAACCATATCTACTATACATAACATCAAAAAGCAAAGCAAAGTGTAATTTATCAGTGATAATATGTGTGGCAGACATGTTTGCCAGAAATTTCCTTCTATTTTCTAAAAGATGTTTTACATGCAGAGATCAGTTTAACATAGGATACAATGATGATTGCAGCACAGCAACAATATATAACAGCAACAAAATTTCCATAGACAGTATTAACAAAAGATGATTCACAAGACAGTTTTACAATTGACCAGTTGTCACAATATAATTTGTCAATATGATATTTACAAAAGGGCCTCAGGTTTGATAACAGAACTGCTGGAATCACAGAGAAGTTGGGGACCACCCTCCACCTGCGGAACGGCATAATTAATTTTCCACAGGTGTTTTAGTTAATTTGGAATGATAGTCTAAAAAGGTTTGCATATGGCCTGGACATATCTATCATAAGACATAACTGTTAATATTGTAAACTCACACGGTAAAAGAGCTGTAAACCTAACAAAGGCTTGTCGAGCCCACACATGTGAGAAGAGAATCACGTATGAATCCAATATTCTAATCAGGGCAGAGAAATTTAGGATAAAAACCTGAGGCCCCATAAACTCCATTTACAGATAGATGACACAAGAATATTTACATTGGTTCATGAAGAGTTTTCTGCATGATAATGACAATTACAAGACGAATATTAATTGATAATATAACCAGATAAATGAAAAGAAAACAAGTGAAATATATATGCCAATATGATTTAGATTCTTTGGGCATCATCAGAGTCAGTCTCAAAAGGATAAGACATATTATCCACCAAGTTAAAGATATTCATCAAATCACACAAAACAATAATAGTCTGCAATAAAAAATGTGCATGAGACAATATTAGTTAGTTTACACAAAATTGCTATATAAATCCATTTATCATCTGTTAGTGAGCTTCAATGTCCATTGTTGTCTGTGGAAAATCATACAAAGTTTGAGTTTGGTGGGGAAAAGGGCAAACAATCATATCAACAGATCGGAAGCTGTGTGTCTGTATGTGAAGAGCTGAAAGTCTTTGTTTTTATAACTCATCTTTTTCCAGTTGGGGAAATCATCTGAAAGTTATTTCTCTGCAACACTCTTGGGATATGTAATTATAGCTATTGCACACTTTGCCATGCATTTTGTGTTTAACTTGAAAAAAGGCAGCAAAGCCAAATAAATTCCACACGGAAAATCTTTTGGAATCATGAGCTTGTCTAATGACTTCCAATAGTTTAGTTGTTTGTACATTATTCACACTATGGAGAAATGTTACCAACATTCTTCATATATATTTCTCGTTCACAAGAAAGAAAGAAATATTCCAGGTTGGAATAACAATGGGAAAGAGAATGAAGTAAATGGTGATCAGAATTAGCAAATTCTTTGTGTATCATGCCTTTAAGTGAACATCAAGTAGAAATCACATTATTCCTTTTAGAGTAAAAGGGTATCGGAGGATTTCAGTCAGGATTTCGACTAGAATAGTGCAGAGACTGTTAATTGGAGTTACAAAATGACCTGATCTTCTGATCGATCATGGTGTGTATTTCTCCTCTTAGTGCGTATTGGATCTTAGTGCTGAGTTCAGCCATTATTGACCACAACATTGCTTTGGAATAGACAGAATACTTTGTTGGCGATTAATGGAACGTGCAATAAGATGGTTCAAACTAGTATGTCCTACTGACCTTATATGACCGATCAATTCGTAGTTTAGCAGTGGATATTGAAATGAAGAATGGTATACATATCGCTCACAAGTGCAGTATGGGGTACATCAAGGACTCAGTACTAGAGCCGTTACTCTTCATGCTTTACATGTTACCCTGGGAGAGCATTACCAGCAAGGAAAACATGGTGTTAGCTTTTCCACTTTGCGTATGCTGATAGGATAATCAAGGCTCTATATTTTCTTCAATTCACGCGGCAAGAAGAAACATGTTAAAATACCAATTTGAAAAAAACTAGCAGAATGGCATAGTAATATAAAAAAAAATCTGGATTGACACGTTTATTTTTGACTGCCTAAAAACAAAAAAATTCTGGAAAAAACAGAGGTTGTTAATTATAGGACCCTAAAAACTCTGCAGCTAATGAAGCGCTAGAACGACTCGTCAAGAAAGGACCATTGATGGCTGCTCTGTCAGTTCTTCGTCAGCAGTGTAGGAACAACTAGGTGAGGCTATTTGACAGCAATCTTTCTTTAGAAAGCCCACGTTTTAGCATTTGTAAAACTGCAATTTTTCCAGTCTCAAAAAATATATTAAATTACGGGCATATGCTCTCAATGTCAAATGCAGGAATGTTAATCCATGCGTTTATGACCTCAAGGTTAGACTATTGTAAGGCTGATATGGGTGGTTGTTTGCATGTTTGTCTGCATAGCTTACGTAAACAAAACTCCAGTTAGTAGTTAGTCCAAAAAGCGCAGCGTTAGATGCAGGCCAGCACGAGATTCTTACTAGAACCAGGAAAGGAAAAGTTGATCATATTTAGCCCGTGGGGGTCCTGTCAAAACATCTGTTGCACTGGCTAACTATGTCAAACCTAGTATAGATTTTAAAAATCTTGCTTTATTACTGATATAAGCCCTGAATTGAATGGTTTTGCACCTCAGTATTTGAATGATGAGCTTGTTTGTTACATTCTACGGTCCTCCTACATTCCGCTACGTTCTCAAACAAACTCTGTCAATTTGATAATACCTAGAATATCCAAAATCAGCCGGTGGGCAGCAGATCTTTTTCCTATTTAGCGACAAACTCAGAATAAAACTACCTAACATTGTTAGGGAGGCAGACACACTCTGTCAGTTTAATTCTAGATTAAAGACCCATTTCTTTAACTTGGCTTACACACATAACACACTAACACATTTCTAATATTCAAAATCAAGTTAAAGGAATTTTAGGCTGCATTAATTAGGTCAAAGCGGAACCGAACACTTCCCATAACACCCAATGTACTTGCTACATCGTTAGAAGAATGGGATCTACGCTAATATTAGTCTGTTTCTCTCTTATTCGAGGTCACAGTAGCCACCAGATCCAGTCTGTATCCAGATCAGATGCTCACTGCAGTCACCCGGATCCAGCACGTATTCAGCACAGATGGTGGATCAGCACCTAATGAGGACCTCTACAGCCCCGAAAGTCAGTGGAGACCAGAACAACTAGATGAGCCCCATTTCCCTGTAAAGATCTCTTTGTCTCAGGCGGCCACCAGGAGCAAGACCACAATGTGACTTTGCTGCAGCCTGGAATTGAACTGCTGGTTTCGGATCTGCCCAGAGGAGAACTGGCCCCCGAATGAGCCTTGTTTCTCCCAAGGTTTTTTCTCCATTCTGTCCATTTTTCTCCTCCCCGGTGTCATGTGGACTCATTAGTGTTTACAAGGTCTCAGCTATGAGTGGGGAGTAGGTGTGTTAAATTTGGAGTTATCGCTCTCACTCTCTCATACTGGTCACTGGAAGTTCAACATGGCACCACATGGCAAAGAACTCTCAGAGGATCTGGAAAAAAAAAGAATTGTTGCTCTACATAAAGATGGCGTAGGCTATAAGAAGATTGCCAAGACCCTGAAACTGAGCTGCAGCCCGGTGGCCAAGACCATACAGCGGTTTAACAGGACAGGTTCCACTCAGAACAGGCCTCGCCATGAGGTTGTGTTTGGGAAATAGACGTACGAGTGCTGCCAGCATTGCTGCAGAGGTTGAAGGGGTGGGGGGTCAGCCTGTCGGTGCTCAGAACATACACGGCACACTGCATCAAATTGGTCTGCATGGCTGTCGTCCCAGAAGGAAGGCTCTTCTAAAGATGATGCACAAGAAAGCCCACAAACAGTTTGCTGAAGACAAGCAGACTAAGGACATGGACTACTGAAGCCATGTCCATGTGGTCTGATGAGACCAAGATAAACTTATTCTGTTCAGATGGTGTCAAGCGTGTGTCGCAGCAACCAGGTGAGGAGTACAAAGACAAGTGTGTCTTGCCTACAGTCAAGCATGGTGGTGGGAGTGTCATGGTCTGGGGCTGCATGAGTGCTGCCGGCACTGGGGAGATACAGTTCATTGAGGGAACCATGAATGCCAAGATGCACTGTGACAAGTACATTGGCAAGCCCAATGAACATTCATATGGCAAGCCCAATGAACATTAATGTAGCAGGCCTGTTTATCCCAGGGAGGGCTCCTGATTCCCCGTTAAGCCTAGAGAGGGCTCCTGATTCCCCGTTTAGCCCAGGAAGGGCAACGGATCTCCAGTTAGCTCCAGTGTCAGCCCCAGTGTCGGCTCCAGCCCCAGACCGCTCTCAAGTGCCCGCTCCATCAAGATGCCTAGTTTTCCCTAAGAAAATTTGGCGGGGGCATATACCCATGGCCTAGCCAGCCGTAGAGGCCAAGGTGGGGGCAGGGGCCGCGACCTCGGAGACTGCTCCACAATGGCCTCTTGAACTACCTGCTCCGCCATGGCCTCCAGAGTCCCCAGATCCACCATGGCCTCCCAAGTCCCCAGATCCGCCATGGCCTCCCGAGTCCCCTGATCCGCCATGGTGCCCCGAACGGGTACTGCTCTGGAGGCTCACTGTCCTGTGTCTGTCCTGAGGGACCTCCAGAGTGCCCACTGGATGTTGTGTGGGCTTCCAGGAGGGGGAGTATTGTCAGACTCTGTTCCATGTTTTGTGTGTGTTCCTTCTCCCTGATTGGTTATCATTTCATCCCAGGTGTTTCCCATGTTTAATTTCCATTGATCCCAGGTGTGTATCGTCTTGTCATGTTTAAATAGTGTTCTTTGTTTTCAGTTCGGCATCTGGTATTGTTTGTCTACCAGTGCTACGTGTGTTTTCCTATTTCTTTTTGGATTCATTAAAGACTTTGAACTGGACATTGCCTCTCCTCGTTCCTCACTCCGTGCTCCTCACAGTAGCACCCCGTAACAGTTTATTGTTTGAATGTCCTGAAAAAAAAAAACTGACATACTTTGAAAGATGAGGCTTTGTTTCTTATCAAAAGTAACAATATATAAAACTGGAAGTTTCCAATGAAGTTCCACTCATGAATTCTTAAAATAATCACGAATTATACCAAACCTAAACACAACCAAAAAAAACATACCAAAAATTTTCTGTCAGAAAAAACACAAATATATAAAAATAACACAAATATATATATATATATATATAAAAATAAAAATGAACACATTTTTAAACCTGCCAATATATATATATATATATATATAATATGTATAATGAACACATTTTTAAACCTGCCTTATTTAAAAGCATTTTATTTGAGTATTTACATTAAAAATAGAAAGCTTCCAATACTGATATTGTACTGAGAGATTATGTCATATTTATTTTAGACTAACAACTGTGCTGTTTAAATAAGTGAAAATAACTTATTTTTAAAATAAATAAATAACTAATCATGTTCTATAATGTTGTTTATGTTCAAAAATAGTTCATAAGGACATGGATAGTTTTAGGCCGATGTAAAGGGTCAATATTTAAAGAGCAGGTCATATGGTATTTTAAAGTGTCCAAATATTGTATTGGAGTCCCCTACATCAGGTTTTAAATGCATCTAAGGTCAGAAAACATTGTAATTTTCTCAGAATATACATTTAATATTAGAGTCATTTGCCAATGATTAGGAAATGATTCGTTTCAAGCAAGTTCGGAGCACTCAAGCCTACTCTGATTGGTCAGCTGGCCAAACCTGTTGTGATTGGCACAGAGATGAGTCCTTGAGCCAGTTAGCCAGTGCTACAATTGACAAAGCACATTCACATAAAACAATAATATAATCAATCCGTTCTTATAATGACATGAAATACAAAAACACTTATGCAAGCGAATCGTGCCCACAGCTAAAGTTTAGAGCTGCTAAACTGTGAACACTAGGTGGATACGTTAGCCGAGTGGTTAACGTGACTAACTGATTAAACAATACAGTTTTATAAACCAAAATATGTCTACTGTAATGTTTGAAGAACGACAGACAAAAGACGCTTGGTCTTAACTTTTAATCAGAACGCAGAACAGCTGTATCACAGGAGCACCAGCCGAAATCACTCATCTCTCCCGCATTTAACCCTGTAACTGCCAGTGCAGCACAATAAACAGCAATTTCACAATTATTATAAAGTCTGTGTGCTACACTACATTCTTTATTTATTAAACAAAGTAATTAGAACAACGTCAGTCTACAATAATCCACATATTCTTAGGTTCACTGCGAATTTTTAGAACTACTTCAGTAAGACAGTAATATCGTGCTTTACCTGGAAACCTAAAGCTGCACTAGGTATACATCACATATTGGCACAAAAAACTGATATTTTGAGCACTCAATTGAAAATGTACACCTAACGTATCAATCGTACTACTTACAGGTCGTGGTTCAGAGAGCTTGTTAGTCCAAATTAAGAAGATTAGAAGCCAATGAAAATAAAAGCCCAGATTAGAGAAGCAGTTCTTGATAAAATGACAAGCACACAACAAAAGGCTCAAATAGTATTTCTGTGGTTTCCTTGAACACTGCGTCTTCTCAACATGATGTAAACGCACTAATAGCAAAAGTGTTTGTGGGCAGATCAGACTCTGTTCGTATTTCGCGGGCAGGCAGGGATTATGCAAATGTGTTACCCAGTGACGTACACCGGTAACAGGCAAAAGAGTCGAAAATATAACTACTTGTTACGGCGATTCAGAACCGACTCTCTCTTTTGAGAGACAATATCTTCATTTATCATGCACTTTTTTGATTAACAACTTTGCAGATTGTTTTCATTTAAGGATAACTACGTTATAAACTGCAAAAGAGAGATTTTTTCAAAAACCCATATGACCTGCTCTTTAATGTTAAATGGCTATATAAAATGATCTACTGTATATCCAGAAATCACATGTGTTCAGTTTTTATATTTATATTTTGATATATATTTGGATAAAACCGGGAGGCCTGTGACTGTCCCATAGACTGCCAAGTAAATAACAGTGTCAAGGTCCATAAAAGGTATGAAAGTCGTCGTCAGAATACTCCATCTGCCATCAGACATACAATCTGGGTTATATGAAGCAATGGGAACACTTTTTATAAGCGAAGAAAACAAAAATAATTCCTCTGTGTCTCTCCATATCACCGTATGATGTGTATGCTCTTCTGTATCATCCGTGCCACAAGGATGCAGAAGAGCATACGCAGCATACGGTGATATGAAGAGACACAGAGGTGACTGTTGACAATTCAATTTTATTTGTATAACGCTTTTTTTACGATACAAATTCGGGACAAAGGAATTGTTGAATAAAGTCGTTATTTTTGTTTTCTTCTAACTGGTAATTACTCAGCCAGTGTTTGTGGGTCTGGTAAACCCTGCATTTTTGGGTTTTAATTCAACACAATCAAAAATTTTATGTTAAAATACTCAACAGATGTTTACTTCATCCCAATTACAAGAAATATAAACAGCATATATGGTTAATATTTGCCCTTTACCTTTTTTAGATCAAATTTATGAATTAAAGGACTACAACCTTTAATTCAGAAACACAAAACTCACACTTGCACCCATACTTTCTCTCTCTCTCTCTCTCTCTCTCTCTCTCTCTCACACACACACACACACACACACACACACATACTAACAGCAGGCCCAGACAATAGGAGGACAGAGTGAGGGTACATGTAGGACCTTAAATTTCCACACTTTTATTAGCCCCAGATCCAGTGGACCCGAACATCCTGTATGTAATATTAATGTGTAGGGGGGTGCAGCATGTGGTCATTGAAAATTTGAGGTGAAAACACATCAGGGTGACAAGGTTCACCAGTGTTGTCCCCCATTTTATGGATTGCTACTCCATCTATCTATACAGTTGCACTGCAGCAGTAGGCATTAAATATAAGCCACATTAAATGTTTGCCAGCACATTTCTAATTCGAGGTGAATAGTCTTTGGTCTAAAGTTATTTAAATCATTTTGCCTTGAAGTGCATAACATACAATATATAAATATACACCTTGTAAAGATGGATCATTTCACAAACATAACAACTTGTTTGTCTCATAGCATTAGACACTGTTTACAAAGGATTAAAATGGCCTGAGAGTAGAATAAAGAGAACCAGAGGTCATTAACTATCATGGGTTTGATAATTGTCCCCCTTGGGCTATAATTTCTCTGATTGGTCCCATGTGAGAGCCATGGACAGATCACAGTGCTCTTCATAGTTATGACAGGCAGGCCACAATATCTGATCATGTGTCAGAAATTGTGTTAGCTAATACTGGATTTTCTTTACTTTTCTTCCAATTTCCTTTCAGAAACCATAGTTTCCTTCTCTCGGTTTCTCTCAGAAACCAATATACTAGAGATCTATATGAAATGGAGAGTTCTATAAAAATGTTCTATTAAAAAAAAAACTTGATTTTCAACTTCAATCAAGTTGTGATTTAATAATAATTTAATAAGCAGTACTTTAAAACATGAACAATATTAATATATATATATATATATATATATATATATATATATATATATATATATATATATATATATATATATATATATTAATATTAATAATATTAATAATATGATAATTGTAGATTCAGGCCTAGATTGCCTGTGATCTTTGATTAATATTCTAAGAATAGCTAAAAATAAAAAAAGGAAAGGCAATATTACTTAAAGGGTTAGTTCAGCCAAAAATGAAAATTATGTCATTAATGACTCACCCTCATGTCGTTCCAAACCTGTAAGACCTCCGTTCATCTTCGGAACACAGTTTAAGATATTTTAGATTTAGTCCGAGAGCTTTCTGTCCCTCCATTGAAAATGTATGTACGGTATACTGTCCACGTCCAGAAAGGTAATAAAAACATCATCAAAGTAGTCCATGTGACATCAGAGGGTCCGTTAGAATTTATTGAAGCATCAAGAATACATTTTGCTCCAAAAATTACGACTTTATTCAGGATTGTCTTCTCTTCCGGGTCTGTTGTGAATGCGACTGCTGTGACTGTTGATGTACGACGCTGGTGACGTGTTCTCTGGTGCGCCCAATAACAAAGAAAACACGTCAGCAGCGTCATACGTCAGCGGCGTCACTGCAGTGTTGTGAACGCGCTCACAACAGACCCGGAAGAGAAGAAAATGCTCAATAAAGTGGTAATTTTTTTGTTATATTTGGAGCAAAATGTATTTTTTGATGCTTCAATAAATTCTAACGGACCCTCTGATGTCACATGGACTACTTTGATGATGTTTTTTATTACCTTTTCTGGACGTGGACAGTATACCGTACATACATTCTCAATGGAGGCACAGAAAGCTCGTCGGACTAAATCTCAAATATCTTATACTGTGTTCTGAAGATGAACAGAGGTCTTACGGGTTTGGAACGACATGAGGGTGAGTCATTAATGACATAATTTTCATTTTTGGCTGAACTAACCCTTTAAGATAGATGATATTTGGATTCCAATTTATTTAGAAATGTACAATGTTTGTTGAAAAAGTCTGAAATGTGTGTAGAAAATGGCTTATCAAAATGGCCAGCAGCAGTTCCTCATAAAAATTTGTGGTTATGTTCAATTGCTGTGCCTTTGAGAAAACCCAAGACAAATTTGAAACTAGATAAACATGTTAATTAAGGGTCATTATTTCTCAAAACACACAAATTCCCTTGAAGGCAATTTAAAGAAATCACCGATGAGTCTGAAGTACAAGGACAACAAGCTGACCCCAATGGAGAGCGTCAAGAGGACAAAATCAAACTATAAGGCCATAATGACCTCCCTGAAGAGGGCCATCTGTCGCAACACTATGCAAACAATGCATGCAAACACTGATGCAATCAGAATAACATTTTATTTCACCCTTAAGCTAATAAAATAAAATAAAATAAAAAGAATGATATTACATGTAACGTTCTTATGGTACATTGTGTAAACTGATATTTGCTAATAAAGGCCAATTCTTAAAGTTTTAAATAATTCTTGCATTTAACTACACTTACTAACAATAATAAAACAATGAAATGAGCTATATGATTTATTAAAAAAGACAAAATATAGAGGCATATGAGCATAAGCTTGCATGG
The DNA here is from genome assembly GCF_018340385.1 of Cyprinus carpio. Lineage (NCBI taxonomy): Eukaryota > Metazoa > Chordata > Actinopteri > Cypriniformes > Cyprinidae > Cyprinus > Cyprinus carpio. Next base: position 11,690,149 of record NC_056617.1, on the reverse strand, counting down.
GCAAGGTTTAGGCAGTCATCCATTTGACAACCAAAGTCCACCATACATCACCACAGAGAACGGAAGATCCAGTTAGGACATTTTGGTTTAAATGTCATTACAAAGTAAACAAAAAAAGAAAGAAAAAGAAACATATACATGGATGAATCATTCACAATAAGATCTAAAAAATGCATTCAAAGGTGAATTTTCATTTCAAGCCAACTTTAAAATGGGCCTGCAAGGCTACCAGAATTTTATAGCTTCCATGCAAGATAACATGTATTGATTGGACAAACAAATATGAATGTTATGGTGTTTCCTAAACAATACAAAATACTCTATATCTGTTCCATGCATTTTAGTACTTCCAGGCACGACGCAAAATGAATACAAAGTTATCTTTAATAAATTTAGGAGAATCCACAGAAGAACCAAGACAAATATGCATCCAATGGTGGTTTACTTTTGTTGCAAGTAAAAGGCCTTTTAGTATAATTCTAAAATGTCCACCTTCAGCTCATGATATGCATGTCTTTTTGCTGTAAAATCTTTAATTATTTTGTGAATTATAAAGTGAATTTAAGACTAACTTTTATATTGTTAGTAATATTGGTAATATACTTGAAAAGTCATGTTAAAATGTATCAAATATGACAACTCAGACTTTTAAGGAATGTTTATTTGTACAATCTCTTAACCATCATTGTATTGCATTGCATACAGAGCTTTGATCATGAAACTAAGCACTTAAATATCATCTAACCAAGACATATTATTGGGACATATAGTGTGTCAACTGATATTATTTAACATTTTATTCAGGTATCTGCTATACTGTTTTGAAGATTGCATGGATTTACATTACATGCTGAATTTCATCTTGCTTTTTGGTTATTTAAATATCAGCAACTGCACTTGCATGTTTTTATTCAGTTTTGGTCTCTGAATAAAACATTTTGTACTGCCCTAGAATGAGCTCCATATTCACCTAAATCATAATATAAGTACTGATGTATCAAATATGACACTCAATAGAAAAACACATATGAAGTTTTGTTTTGCACATAATTTTATTAGATATTATCTAAAGATTCAATGATCATGTGATCTGAAACCCCTAGACAGCCATCCACATACACAAGCCATACACAATACTCTATATAAACAGCATAAATACACTGTAAAGTAAGAGTCATGTTGTGTCATCTGTTATGATTTGAACTATCTGGATCACTGTTTGCAGGTATCTCCACTTTACAGATGGACTGGAAAGCTGTCAGCACCTAGAAACAAAAGGCACCTGTAAATCTAAAACAAACAAACAAAAGATATTTGACAAAAATCTAATGTTCCAATTTTGTTTTTACAGTGTATTGAACATTTTAAGATGAAAAATTCATCCATCGTGTCTTCGATTGTATTGGAAGCTTTTTACAGAATGGAGGACCTTAAATACCTTTACTTTGTGACATTTCTTGTGTTATACATGCTTCTACTCTTTGCTAACGCCATTGTGATTTTTGTCATAATTATCAACAAAGTTCTTCATAATCCTATGAATTACTTTCTATGTAACTTGGCTGTAAATGGCATCTACGGGGGCACAGCTTTGCTTCCCCCCTTGCTGGGTACTTTAATGTCTCCTTCTCATGAGGTATCTTTGGCATGTTGTAAGGCTCAGATCTACTTCCTGCACACATATGCTATCATAGAGTTCACCATCCTGTCAGTGATGTGCTACGATCGCTATGTGGCCATCTGCTACCCGCTGCAGTATCACAGTATTATGACGATCACAAAAGTGTATAAACTGATTGCCTTCTCATGGGGGTATCCTTTAGTGATATTTGCTGTGTTTTTTATCATGACTCTGCGCTTAACAATCTGTCAAAATCGCCTCGGGAGGGTTTACTGCCTCAACTTTTATCTGGTCAAAATGTCTTGTGGGAACACATATATTGAGAGCATTATGGGATTGCTTTTTCTTGTTGTATACTCTTTTCCTCAGCTTGCAATGACTTTCTATTCATATGGACATATTCTGAAAATATGCTTTACTGCCACTAAAGAGTCTAAAATAAAAGCACTGAAGACCTGCACTCCACACTTATTTGCAATACTGAACTATAGTGTGGGATGTTTTTTTGAAATTGTACAAAGTCGTTTTGACACAAGTTATCTTTCCTTTGAAACGCAAATGTTTATGTCTCTTTATTTCTTGATATTTCCTCCCATTCTAAATCCAGCTATCTATGGGATGAGTGTTAAAACATTAAGAGCCAATATTTTTAAACTGGTTTGCTCTAAAAAAATAAAAAAGGTTATTGTTTTTAAAGTAGGATCTTTGGAACACAAGTGAGAGTGTAACAAAGGCAATACTGTTCTCAGTATGAGAAGCAAGCAGCTGAAGTCTAATCTGTGAAGTGGAAACACAACTAAATGATGTTAACTTGTATGTTACTTTAAATAATGTTTTTGAATTAAACTGAATGCTAATTCCATATATTGTAAATTTGACATCCGAATACCCAAAAGAACCCCATCATGCTTTTCAAAATCAAAAAATTTTGAACTTGTAATATATGTGTTGTATTTAAAATGCACAACTATGCATGCATTAACTGGATTTGCAAGTTGCAAGTATATATAAGATTATATATATATATATAGATATATATATATATATATATATATATATATATATATATATATATATATATATAAAGTAATGTGCATAAAAAAAAAAAAAAAACAGTCAAAATTGACCTGTCATATTTCACTTGATCAATAAAGATAAATAGAATGTATATTCTTTGTAAGTAATGTGCATAAAATAATTAAAAAAGAGATATACATATCTAATGTAAGACCATGTGCTGCTCTCTAATGCATCACCATAACATATGTGCTCTTTACAAGCCTCCAAAACTATAAAAAAAAAAATCTTTGTGTCACACATTATAGAGCTATTTACAACAAATGTCTATTTTCTCATCATTGTTATTCTATTTATAATAAACATTTTATACTGTTATGGGCTTAAAAGTTTTAATTAGTCTGTTTCTATACTCTTCTATATTTTGTTTTGTTTGGTCTAAGGCATTTTTTCCCCCTGCTGAGATAATTAAATTCTAGTATTAATGCCATGGTTTAGCAATTATGCCATTCAACTCTAATCTGCAATAAGCACAAATATTTTACCCCTAATTTATACTTAACCTTCATGCATTCTTATGGACATTTTTGTTAATGCCAACAGCATACATTTTTGGCACAAGTGTGTATTTTTATTAGAATTGTAATATTTCATCCTCATTTCCTTTAATAAATCTATTTTTCACTAGGTACACAAAACAGCTGACCCAATGGAGAGCATCAAGAGGACAAAACAAAATATAAGGCCATAATGACCTCCTTAAAGAGGGCCATCTGTCGCAACACTTATGCAAACAATGCATGCAAACACTGATGCAATCAAAATAACATTATATTTTGCCCTTAAGCTAATAAAATAAATTAAATAAAATAAAAATAATTAAATAAAATTAAATGAAAAGAATGATATTACATGTAATGTTCTTACAGTACATTGTGTAAACTGGTATTTGCTAATAAAGGCCAACTCTTAAAGTTTTAAATAATTATTGCCTTTAACTACACTTACTAACAATAATAAAACAACGAAATGAGCTATATGATTTATAGAAAAAGACAAAATATAGAGGCATATAGCTTGCATGGGCAAGGTTTAGGCAGTCATCCATTTGACAACCAAAGTCCACCATACATCACCACAGAGAACGGAAGATCCAGTTAGGACATTTTGGTTTAAATGTCATTACAAAGTAAAGAAAAGAAAAAAAAGAGACATATACATGGATGAATCATTTACAATAAGATCTAAAAAATGCATTCAAAAAAACAGGTGAATTTTCATTTCAAGCCATCTTTAAAATGGGCCTGCAAGGCTACCAGAATTTTATAGCTTCCATGCAAGATAATGTAATGAGTGGACAAACAAAGATGAATGTTATTGTGCTTGATAAAAAATACAAAATACTCTATATCTGTCGCATTTTAGTTCTTCCAGGCACGAAGCAAAATGAATACAAATTTATCTTTAATAAATCAGGAGAATCCGCAGAAGAACCAAGACAAATATGCATCCAATGGTGGTTTACTTTTGTTGCAAGTAAAAGGCCTTTTAGTATAATTCTAAAATGTCCACCTTCAGCTCATGATATGCATGTCTTTTTGTTGTGAAATCTTTAATGATTTTTATAAAGTGAATTTAAGAACAATTTTTATATTTTAGTAATATTGGTAATATACTAGAAAAGTCATGTTAAAATGTATCAAATATGACAACTCAGGCTTTTAAGGAATGTTTATTTGTACAATCTCTTAAACATCATTGTATTGCATTGCATACAGAGCTTTGATCATAAAACTAAGCACTTAAATATCATCCTACTAAGACATATTATTGGGACATATAGTGTGTCAACTGATATTTTTTAACATTTTATTTGGGTATCTGCTATACTGTTATGAAGATTGCATTGATTTACATTACAAGCTGAATTTCATATTGCTTTTTGGTCATATAAATATCAGTAACTGCACCTAATTGCATGTTTTATTCAGTTTTGGTCTCTGAATGAAACTTTTTTTTTTTTTACTCCCCTAGAATGAGCTCCATATTCACTTAAATCATAATATAACACTGATGTATCAAATATGACACTCAATAGAAAACACAAATGCAATTTTGTTTTGTACAGTTTTTTTTTATTTTTTTTTTATGGGATATCATCTAAAGATTCAATGGTCATGTGATCCGAAACCCCTAGACAGCCATCCACGTACACAAGCCATAAACAATACTCTATATAAACAGCATAAATACACTGTAAAGAAAGAGTCATGTTGTGTCATCTGTTATGATTTGAACTATCTGGATCACTGTTTGCAGGTATCTCCATTTTACTGATGGACTGGAAAGCTGCCAGCACCTAGAAACAAAAGGCACCTGTAAATCTAAAACAAACAAAACAAACAAACAAACATAAAAAAATTAAGATGAAAAATTCATCCGCCGTGTCAATGATTGTATTGGAAGCTTTTTACAGAATGGAGGACCTTAAATACCTTTACTTTGTAACATTTCTCATGTTATACATGCTTACACTCTTTGCTAACGCCATTGTGATTTTTGTCATAATTGTCAACAAAGTGCTTCATAATCCTATGAATTACTTTCTATGTAACTTGGCTGTAAATGAAATCCACCTTCTCACAACTTAGCTTCCCCCCTTGCTGGGTACTTTAATGTCTCCTTCTCATGAGGTATCTTTGGCATGTTTGTTAAGGCTCAGATCTACTTCCTGCACACATATGCTATCATAGAGTTTCACCATCCTGTCAGTGATGTGCTACGATCGCTATGTGGCCATCTGCTACCCATTGCAGTATCACAGTATTATGACGATCACAAAAGTGTATAAACTGATTGCCTTCTCATGGGGGTATCCTTTAGTGACATTTGTTGTGTTTTTTATTATGACTCTGCGCTTAACAATCTGTCAGAATCGCCTCGGGAGGGTTTACTGCCTCAACTTTTATCTGGTCAAAATGTCTTGTGGGAACACATATATTGAGAGCATTATGGGATTGCTTTTTCTTGTTGTATACTCTTTTCCTCAGCTTGCAATGACTTTCTATTCATACGCACATATTCTGAAAATATGCTTTACTGCCACTAAAGAGTCTAAAATAAAAGCTCTGAAGACCTGCACTCCACACTTATTTGCAATACTGAACTATAGTGGTGGGATGGTTTTGTTGAAATTGTACAAAGTCGCTTTGACACAAGTTATCTTTCCTTTGAAACACAAATGTTTATGTCTCTTTATTTCTTGATAGTTTCTCCCATTCTAAATCCAGTCATCTATGGGATGAGTGTTAAAACATTAAGAGCCAATATTTTTAGACTGGTTGGCTCTAAAAAAAAAAAAAAGTTATTGTTTTTAAAGTAGGATCTTTGGAACACAAGTGAGAGTGTAAAACAATGCAATACTGTTCTCAGTATGAGAAGCAAGCAGCTGAAGTCTAATCTGTGAAGTGGAAGCAACTAAATGATGTTAACTTATATGTGACTTTAAATTGTGTTTTTGAATTAAACTGAATACTAATTCCATGTAAATTTGGCATCTGAAGACCCGAAAGAACCCTATGATACTTTTCAAAATCAAAACATTTTGTACTTGTAATATACAGTATGTGTTGTATTTAAAATGCAATAAGCATAAATATTTTTACCCCTAATTTATACTTAACCTTCATGCATCCTTATGGACATTTTTTGTTAATGCCAACAGCACACATTTTTGGCACAAGTGTGTATTTTCATTAGAATAGTAATATTTCACCCTCATTTCCTTTAATAAATCAGTTTTAAAATATAGGTAAAATCATCCATTATAACTTTTACCCAAGTTGCTTTGACACAAGTTATTTCCCATTTGAAACACAAATGTTTATGTGTCTTTATTTCTTGATATTTCCTCAGATTCTGAATCCAGTCATCTATGGGTTGAGTGTTCAGGTTCTGAGAGACAATATTTTCCGACTTTGTGGATCTGAGAATAAGTTACTGCCTTTAAAGTAGGATCTTTGTTATTTGCTAGGTGTAAAAAAGAATGTCCATGTTTTCAAACATTTCTTTGTGTCAATAAACAGCTGACGTTTCTAACATTAATATCTGAATTATGTTGAGGTCTCCAAGCAAGATGATTTGTTGTCTTCAGAAAGCATACAGAGCTTTGATCATAAAACTAAGCACTTAGATATCATCTTACCAAGACATATTATTGGGACATATAGTGTGCCAACTGATATTTTTTTTACATTTTATTCAGGAATCTGCTATACTGTTGTGAAGATTGCATTGATTTCAATTATCAGCTGAATTTCATCTTGCTTTTTGGTTATATAAATATCAACAACTGCCCCTAATAGCATGTTTTTGTTAAGTTTTGACCTCTGAATAAAACTTTTTTTTTTACTCCCCTAGAATGAGCTCCATATTCACTAAAATCATAATATAAGTACTGATGTATCAAATAGGACACTCAATGGAAAAACGCATATGCAATTTTGTTTTGCACATTTTTTTTATTATATATTATCTAAAGATTCAGTGAACATGTGATCCGAAACCCCTAGACAGCCATCCACATACACAAGCCATACACAATACTCTATATAAACAGCATAAATACACTGCAAAGTAAGAGTCATGTTGTGTCATCTGTTATGATTTGAACTATCTGGATCACTGTTTGCAGGTATCTCCATTTTACTGATGGACTGGAAAGCTGCCAGCACCTAGAAACAATGGAGACTGAATCCTGAAAAAAGGCACCTGTTAATCTAAAACAAACAAACAAACAAATATATTTGACAAAAGTCTAATGTACCAATTTTGTTTTTACAGTGTATTGAACATTTTAAGATGAAAAATTCATCCACCGTGTCATCGATTGTATTGGAAGCTTTTTACAGAATGGAGGACCTTAAATACCTTTACTTTGTGACATTTCTCGTGTTATACATGCTTACACTCTTTGCTAACGCCATTGTGATTTTTGTCATAACTATCAACAAAGTGCTTCATAATCCTATGAATTACTTTCTATGTAACTTGGCTGTAAATGGCGTCTACGGGGGCACAGCTTTGCTTCCCCCCCCCTTGCTGGGTACTTTAATGTCTCCTTCTCATGAGGTATCTTTGGCATGGTGTAAGGCTCAGATCTACTTCCTGCACACATATGCTATCATAGAGTTCACCATCCTGTCAGTGATGTGCTACGATCGCTATGTGGCCATCTGCTACCCATTGCAGTATCACAGTATTATGACGATCACAAAAGTGTATAAACTGATTGCCTTCTCATGGGGGTATCCTTTAGTGACATTTGTTTTGTTTTTCATTATGACTCTGCGCTTAACAATCTGTCAAAATCGCCTCGGGAGGGTTTACTGCCTCAACTTTTATCTGGTCAAAATGTCTTGTGGGAACACATACATTGAGAGCATTTTGGGATTGATTTTTCTTGTTTTATACTCTTTTCCTCAGCTTTCAATGACTTTCTATTCATACGGACATATTCTGAAAATATGCTTTACTGCCACTAAAGAGTCTAAAATAAAAGCACTGAAGACCTGCACTCCACACTTATTTGCAATACTGAACTATAGTGTGGGATGTTTTGTTGAAATTGTACAAAGTCGCTTTGACACAAGTTATCTTTCCTTTGAAACACAAATGTTTATGTCTCTTTATTTCTTTATATTAACTCCCATTCTAAATCCAGTCATCTATGGGATGAGTGTTAAAACATTAAGAGACAATATTTTTAGACTGGTTGGCTCTAAAAAAAAAAAGGAAAGGTTATTGTTTTTAAAGTAGGATCTTTGGAACACAAGTGAGAGTGTAAAAAAGGCAATACTGTTCTCAGTATGAGAAGCAAGCACCAGAAGTCTAATCTCTGAAGTGAAAACACAACTAAATTATGTTAACTTGTATGTGACTTTTTTTTAAATTTATTATTAAACTTAATGCTAATTCCATGTAAATTTGACATCTGAAGGCCCGAAAGAGTCCCATCATGCTTTTCAAAATCAGAACATTTTGTGTCTGTAATATATGTGTTGTATTTAAAATGCACAACTGTGCATGCATTAACTGGATTTGCCTGTCTTTTTTTCATAAGATTATTAAACAGTCAAAATAGACCTGTCATATTTCACTTGTTCAATAAAGATGGATAGAATGTATATTATTTGTAAGTAATGTGCATAAATTAATTAAAAAAGAGAAATACATATCTTATGTAAGACCATGTGCTGCTCTCTAATGCATCACCATGACAGATGTGCTCTTTACAGGCCTCCAAAACAATCAACAATAATTAGGTCCCGGCTCCGAACACACTTTGTGTCACACATTATAGTGCTATTTATAACAAATGCTTATTTTGTCATCATTGTTATTCTATTTATAATAAACATTTTATACTGTTATGGGCCTAAAAGTTTTAATTAGTCTGTTTCTATACTCTTCTATATTTTGTTTTGTTTTGTCTAAGGCATTTTTCCCCCTGCTGAGATAATTAAATTCTAATATTAATGCCATGGTTTAGCAATTATGCCATTCAACTCTAATCTGCAATAAGCACAAATATTTTACCCCTAATTTATATTTAACCTTCATGCATCTTTATGGACATTTTTGTTAATGCCAACAGCATACACATTTGGCACAAGTGTGTATTTTTATTAGAATTGTAATATTTCACCATCATTTCCTTTAATAAATCTATTTTACACTAGGTACACAAAATAGCTGACCCCGATGGAGAGAGTCAAGAGGACAAAATCAAAATATAAGGCCATAATGACCAGCACTTATGAAAACAATGCATGCAAAGACTGATGCAATCAAAATAACATTATATTTCACCTTTAAGCTAATAAAATAAAATAAATAAAAAATCCAAAGTGCACACACACAGCAGTGAACACACACACCGTGAACACACCCCCGGAGCAGTGGGCAGCCATTTATGCTGCAGTGCCCGGGGATCAGTTGGGGTTCAGTGCCTTGCTCAAGGGCACCTCAGTTGTGGTATTGCCGGCCCGAGACTCGAACCCACAACCTTAGGGTTAGGAGTCAAACTCTCTAACCACTAGGCCATGAAAATAAAATAAAATAAAATAAAATAAATAAAATAAAATAAAATAAAATAAAATAAAATAAAATAAAAAGAATGATATCACATGTAATGTTCTTACAGTACATTGTGTAAAGTGGTATTTGCTAATAAAGGCCAACTCTTGAAGTTTTAAATAATTATTGCATTTAACTACACATACTAACAATAATAAAACTGAAATGAGCTATATGATTTATTGAAATAGACAACATAAAGAGGCATATGATCATATGCTTGCATGGCCAAGGTTTAGGCAGTCATCCATATGACAAGCAAAGTCCACCATACATCACCACAGAGAACGTCTCGGTTATGTATGGTAACCCTCGTTCCCTGAAGGAGGGAATGGAGACATCACATCGGTGAACGACGAATTGCGATATCGCTTCTGAGGAGTCAAGCAGGTGACCCGGCCACTCAGTGCCAGTAAAGCAACGTGACGTCTCCGATTGCATCCAGCTGCCCCTGATCACAGCGTGAGTATAAGAAGGCAGCAGGTGCAATGCATACCAGGCTTTTGCTGAGGAGTCGAGCAGGTGACCCGGCCACTCAGCGGCAGTAAAGCAACGTGACGTCTCCATTCCCTCCTTCAAGGAACGAGGATTACCATATGTAACTGAGACGTTCCCTTTCAATCGGTCACTCTCGATGTCACGTCAGTGACAAACGAATTGGGATCCCTACCAAAGCACCATGAGTGCTGCCCCTTCCAGTGGCCTGTGCGAGCCGCCTGTGCCCCTGTTTGGTGTAGGCCGGGGCTCGGAACAATCAGTTCCACTCACCATTGTCAAAGCACTACCTCACTGGGTGAGATTGAATAACATTTGGAAAACGTTTGGAAGCCCCATCCTTCCCGAAGAAGTTTTTGGATGCAAATACACATAGAGCATCCATTTAGGAGTATATGGAGAAATTGGAGGTGATTGAAACCCTCTTGGGAAGGCAGAAGTCTGCTGGGGAAACACAGGCTCTAAGGCTATACCGTGGACTATACACATACGAATACCGCTTAGGTCTCAGTATGGAACCCAGCCTTCTACAGTTCTCACGGATTCATTGTGAAGGCCCGGGGCCAGACGTTCCACTGTGTCTGGCTGCTGAGGGTGATGGAGGATCTCAACAGGGTCTACAGTACGGACACTCTGAAGCAGTTTTAGCAAGCCGACGCTAACCGGGGCCTCTCGGTGCCACTACCTGTTTAAGGTGAGAACACAGGAAGATACCGGCTCTACAAAAAGGCTATAGAATCTAGTGAACATGTTGTGGGTCGCCCAGCCCACAGCTCTACAAATATCTGTCAGCGAGGCGCCACGAGCCAGTGCCCAGGAGGATGCAACATTTCTAGTTGAGTGAGCTTGCAACCTGAACGGGCAGGGCACACCCTGTGCCTGTTAAGCCAGGGTGATGGCATCCACAATCCAGTGGGCCATCCTCTGCTTAGAGATGGCATTCCCCTTCTGCCAGCCTCCATGACAGACAAAGAGCTGGTCTGAGGTCCTGGAGCTTTGTGTCTGGTCTATGTAGCATCTTAATGCTCGGACAGGACAGAGCAAAGCCAGGGCTGGGTTTGCCTCCTCCAGGGGCAGCACTTGCAGGTTCACAATTTGGTCTTTGAAGGGTGTAGTGGGAACCTTGGGCACGTAGCTGGGCCGGGGCCTCAGGTCAGCCGGCCCAAACTCTAGGCACGAATCTTCAGCCGAAAATGTGTGCAGGTCCCCTACCCTCTTGATGGAGGCCAGTGCAAGCAGGAGCAGAGTTTTCAACGAAAGAAACTTTAGCTCAACTGAATGCAAAGGCAAGAATGGGCCCTGCTTTAGTGATTTTAGCACTAGAGTCAGGTCCCAAGAGGGTATAGAGGGGGACCGGGAAGGATTTAACCTCCTGGCCCCTCTATGGAACCTAATGATGAGGTCATGCTTACCTAAAGACTTCCCATTCACGGGGTCATGGTACAAAGCAATAGCAGCAACCTGGACTTTGAGGGTGGAGGGAGACAGCCTTCGCTCCAACCGCCGCCTGCAGAAAGGAAAGCACAACCGCAATCGGGCATCTTCAGGGGTCTTCTCAGCGAGAAGAATACCACGCAATGAACAGGTTCCACTTTAAGGCGTAAGCGTGTCTCGTAGACAGTGCTCTCGCCGAAGTGATGGTGTTCACTACCTCCTGGGGTAGGTCACCTAGAGCAGGTGCCAAACGGTGCCCCGTCTCTGAGTCAGTAGATCCTTCCTCAGAGGAATCGGCCAAGGAAGGGCTGTCGCGAGGAGCACTAGTTCGGGGAACCAGGTCCAAGTGGGCCAATACGGCGCCACTAGCAAGATTTGCTCCTCGTCTGAGTCTCATGCAGATCCTTCAGTGCCTTGGCCTGGTGCACCTGCAGTAACGCCATAGCGTGGTAAGACAGAAGCAGCTTCCCCGCAAGCCGTATAGGCACTACCGGTTACACCAGACGAAGCCCACCTCAAGCACAGCATGCCTGGAGATCTGCTCTGGGGGCAACCCTGCCCAGAGGAATGCAAGATCTGACCACGGGGTGAAGGTTTCATGACAGGCCGATGTAACTTGGACCCAGTGAGTGCCATGCTTCCACGCCCACCTCGGGACTTGGCCATAAAGCCAGTGCTGGAGCAGGAGCCCCAGGAGCCTCTGACATAGTTTCAATGGGACTGCTGTCCTGCCCTTGAAAGTATTCAAGCAGGCTAGCACCGACCGCACATGTTCCTCTGTAAGGCACGCTGTCTGTTCAACCGAATCCAACTCCATACCGAGAAAAGGCCAGGTCCCTGTGCTAGTCTAGATGTCTGAGGATGCAAACACCCTGCACTCTGAGGAGAACAAGAGCAATCTCCTTGACTTTCGTGAAGACACGGGGAGACAGGGACAGCCCGAAGGGCAGGACCTTGTACTGATATGCCCGTCCTTCGAACGCAAACCGCAGAAAATGGTCTGTGGCGCAGAAGGATCGACACATGAAAGTATGCGTCTTTCAGGTAGATCGCTGCATACCAATCTCAGGGACGGACGCACCCGAAGATGCGTTTCTGCGTCAACATCTTGAACGGTAGCCAATGAAGGGCCCGGTTCAAAAATTGCAAATCCAAGATTGGCCATAACCTACCGCCTTTACTGGGTGCAATGAAATAAGGGCTGTAAAACCCCGACCTCATATCAGCTGGAGGGACCGGCTCTATCGTGTCCTTCGCAAGTAGGACTGCGATCTCTGCCTGCAGAACAGGGGCATCAACCTCTTTAATTGTAGTGAAGCGGATACTGCTGAACTTAGGGGGATGCCGGGCAAATTGAATCGAATAGCCAAGGCTGATGGTCCATAGAAGCCAGCGAGATGGGCTGGGTAGCGCTGACCAGGTGCTTAGAAACCGTACAAGCGGGACCAGCTGAACCACATCCATACCCCCAGTGGGGCAGTGGGGTGGAACACAGGGACCCAACTCGGGTGGCTTGTGAGCAGGCCGGAGTGTGGTGTGAGTGTGGGGTGCAAGGCTCACCTGGTTCCACAGGTTGGCAGAGGATGCCTGAGTATGGCCTTTGTTGATGCTCTCGAACCGCCCGCTACTGCCATCTGGCGAAGGAGGAGGATGAATGAGGTCCAGTGCTTGGCCGTCTGCAAGTCTCCGTGCCCTCCTGGGACCCAGAGATAAAGGAAACTGCTCTTTTGTCGAGAATTTGGGTAAGGCCAACGGCAGGAAAAAACTAAACAAAAGATTCTCCATCTGGCCTTCCTCCGGTGGAGGGAGTGGTGCATTCACCATCTCCCAAAGAGCAGATCCCTCCATCTCTGGGTCGCCTGTCTCAGGGCCACTTGCTCTTCCGTTTGCCGCCAGGTTTGGCAACTGCCTTGACAGACGCTGCTGCTGCCTCAGTCTGCTTTTCACTGCTTTGCTGGAGGCTGCTGCTGCGCGGGAGCAGGGGCAGACACAGACATGAGGGCCCGCCGTCGGCGACGAGCAGGCTGCAGCTGCCCGCCGGGGCAGGATGTGTCGGATTGCCTCAGTCTGCTTTTGGGCAGCTGAGAACTGCTGGGCAAATCTCTCGACTGCGTTGCCAAAGAGGCGGGTCTGAGACATAGGAGCATTGAGGAATCGAACCATGTCAGTGTCCCTCATGTCTGCCAGACACAGCCAGAGATGGCTCTCCTTGACCACAAGTGTCGCACGACCCATAGAACTCGCTGTGACTCGCTTGCTCAGAGCGCAAGGTCAGTGGCGGTTCGGAGTTCTTTCAGAACTTCCAGATTGTGACCACCCTCATCATGCAGGTCCTTCAGTGCCTTGGCCTGGTGTAGCTTTCCTGCAAGCCGTATAGCACCTACCGGTTACACCAGACGAACGCCTACAGCCCCGGCAAGGAAGTACCAGGTCTCCCCGCCAGGAGGAGGCTGACTTAGGACACAATTGCATCACTACCGCCCGCTCTACCGGGGGGGAATCGCCGAATACAACCTGGTGAGCTCATCATGCACTTCCTGGAAGAAGGGCACCGAGGCGGGACACTGAGAACCACCGCGAGCCACCCCAAGAAACCATTCATCCAGCCTTGAGGGCTCGGGATGCGGTGGAGGTTTCCACTTGAGCCCTACCCTCTTGGCGGGCCGGGAAAGCATAGCTGCCATTTCCGGATCCGATTCAGGCTCTGCCACCATCCCGGAGGGCGGTAGCGTGGCCGAATCTTCATCGGACAGCTCTCCCTCCGATGCTTAGATCAACATCTGGTTGGGGGGAGGTCCACTGGATACCACTGGTACGCTCTTTGAAGAAGGCCCAGCGTGTTCCATGGGTCGCTCCGCTGGATTGGAGGTGCAAGAGGAGTGATGGTCCCCAGAGAGGTGGTTCCCTGCGGGGTTTGCCACCACTGTAACCCTCAAATCACCCTTATAAGGACAATCTGTTGTCTTTACATTTGTCCACCAGAACGAGCCTCAGATCGCGGCAGAGGCAATGGGACTCTTCCCCCCTGAAGGTAGCGGAGCCTGGTTCACAGCTCCAAGATGGGCATCTTCCCGCAGTGGGAACATGACGCATTCACGAAGGCCACCTCAGTGTGCTTGATGCCCAGACACATGAAGCAGCGATCGTGACCATCAATTGGTGCCAGGTAACGACCGCAATAAGGACAATCTGTTCTCTTTGTCATCCTTATAAGGACAATCTGTTGTCTTTACAAAGACGCACCCCTGGAGCTCTTTTAGAAAAAGTTTGCTCTTTAGGAAATGATCTTTCAGTGCTGAGGTGCACAGGGGAGATGGCCGCTTGCAACATGGCAGGGAGTAATGCAGCCTGAAGTGCGCAACCCACTCGACACTGAAACGACCGCCACTGAAGCACCGTCTCATCAACACAGGAAGCTTCTGAGAGGGTGCTGAACTCGTAGTTCTCAGTGGAGCAGAACGATATTGACGCTCGGCTCCAAAGCGAAAAGCTGGTATGCATTGCACCTGCTGCCTTCTTATACTCACGCTGTGATCAGCGCCAGCTGGATGCAATAATTGCATGCCAATGTACATTGGCTCGTTTAGTTTACACTCAAAGTAGATTGGTCTATCAAAGCGATATCCCAATTTGTCGGTCACCGACGTAACATCGAGAGTGACCGACTGAAAGAGAATGGAAGATCCAGTTAGGACATTTTGGTTAAAATGTCATTACAAAGTAAAGAAGAAAGAAAAAGAAACATATACGTGGATGAATCATTCACAATAAGATCTATAAAATGCATTTAAAAAAAAGAGAGGTGAATTTTCATTTCAAGCCAACTTTAAAATGAGCCTGCAAGGCTACCAGAAATGTTATAGCTTCCATGCAAGATAACATGTAATGAGTGGACAAACAAATATGAATGTTATTGTGTTTGCTAAACAATACAAAATACTCTATATCTGTTCCATTTTAGTACTTCAAGGCACGAAGCAAAATTAATACAAAGTTATCTTAAATAAATCAGGACAGGAAAATCCACAGAAGAACCAAGGCAAATATGCATCCAATGGTAATTCACTTTTGTTGCAAGTAAAAGGCCTTTTAGTATAATTCTAAAATGTCCACCTTCAGCTCATGATATGCATGTCATTTTGCTGTGAAATCTTTAATGATTTTTATAAAGTGAATTTAAGAACAACTTTTATATTGTTAGTAATATTGGTAATATACTAGGAAAGTCATGTTAAAAAGTATCAAATATGACAACTCAGGCTTTTAAGGAATGTTTATTTGTACAATCTCTTAATCATCATTGTATTGCATTGCATACAGAGCTTTGATCATAAAACTAAGCACTTAAATATAATTTTACTAAGACATATTATTGGGACATATATTGTGTCAACTGATATTTTTTAACATTTTATTTGGGTATCGGTTATAATGTTATGAATATCTCACTGATTTACATTACAAGCTGAATTTCATCTACCTTTTTGGTCATATAAATATCAGCAACTTCACAAGGAGGGTAAGCCACAAACATTCATTGCCAAAGAAGCTGGCTGTTCACAGAGTGCTGTATCCAAGCATGTTAACAGAAAGTTGAGTGGAGGGAAAAAGTGTGGAAGAAAAAGATGCACGACCAACCGAGAGAACCGCAGCCTTATGAGGATTGTCTAGCAAAATTGATTCAAGAATTTGAGTGAACTTCACAAGAAATGGACTGAGGCTGTGACATCAAGAGCCACCACACACAGACGTGTCAAGGAATTTGGCTACAGTTGTCATATTCCTCTTGTTAAGCCACTCCTGGACCACAGACAACTTCAGAGGTGTCTTACCTGGGTTAAGGAGAAGAAGAACTGGACTGTTGCCCAGTGGTCCAAAGTCCTTTTTTCAGATGAGAGCAAGTTTTGTATTTCATTTGGAAACCAAGGTCCTAGAGTCTGGAGGAAAGGTGGAGAAGCTCATAGCCCAAGTTGCTTGAAGTCCAGTGTTAAATTTCCACAATCTGTGATGATTTGGGGTGCAATGCAGTACCGCCGCTCCCTATACGCAGAGTGCACAGTCTGTGTAGGGCACCAACTCCCAGGGGGGCACCATCCCAGTTGCTCAAAAAAAAAAAAAAAAAAAAAAACCTTCCGCCATTCCCCCATCCGCGCTCGTGACCGCTCGCACCTCATGTCAATAGCATTTGAGGAGAATGATTTACAGTCATAAAAACAACTGTAATTGTTCATCTAGGTGTCAACTAATGCACACCTTTTACATTTTTGATATTTATTTAAATAAACTGTAAATCATATGTAAATTATGCTACTTTTTCACAACCTAATGGGCTCAAATGCAAATGGAGGAGAAAGACTTACAGTCATAAAAACGACTTTGATGTGTTCATTTAGGTGTTAACTACAATGCACACCTTATACATTTTGAATATTTATTAAAATAAGTTGTAAATCATTTAGGTAAAAACGACGTCCGTATATCACTTTCAGGCACATTCCTGTGAAATTTTTTTTTTTTTTTTTTTGGCTGTTGACGTTAATAACGAGTTTTAATGTCAGCAATAATTTTACCAGCACCAACGCATCTAATATTCTCTCTGACTTACCAGGTTCTCTTACGAAAATTAACCATGGTTTTAACAATAACACCAAAAATCATCGTTCTTGTAGCTATGGTTACTGCAAATTAACCATGGTTTTGTTACTTCAAATAATAATTTACAAAGAAGTATTAATATACGGTAATCTTTGTTGTTGTTGTTGTTGTTGTTGTTGTTGTTGCTATAAGAACAGACCTAAGCCATCAATAGCCTTTAAAATGACTTAAAATGCATTATATAAAAAACAATGAGGCAATAATGATTGGTTAATAACACTGTTAAAATACATAATGTAGGCTAATACAAAAGAAACAATTTATTTACATAACATGTTATTAAAAATGCCTGTAAAGGGAGCCAAAGGGTAATTGCTGCTGCTACACTTACAGGACAATCAAATCCTTGTTTAGGCTATTGGCCAAATATTTAATTCAAATATTCACTTAATCTCTCATTTTTGGCCATCTTTTTGTTATAGATGACACAGCCTTTATAATTTCTAAAAAAAAAAAAAAAAAAAAAAAAAAACGTGGATATCACAACCCTTACAAAAATAAACCATGGTTTTATATAGTAAAACTACTTAATTTTTATTTTCAAGATTTCTGAATGCTTGAGACTATAAAATAAATTAGAGTCATAATAAAGTTATAGCCATAGTTAAATGTCAAGAGCTACATTTGTAATTTGTAAATATAACAATTCAATAATTGTTATACTTTTTTATTTTATTAAAGTTCTATTTTCACCCCTATAGTAGGTGTTTTATTTTCATCATCATATTTGAGGAAGGGGGCACAACAATACAGTCCTGCTTAGGGCACCCATTTGGCCAGCAGCGGCCCTGGTGCAATGTCATCTGTTGATGTTGGTCCAGTGTGTTTTTTTAAAACCAAAGTCACTGCACCCGTTTACCAAGAAATCTTGGAGCGCTTCATGCTTCCTTCTGCTGACCAGCTTTTTGAAGATGCTGATTTCATTTTCCAGCAGGATTGGTCTCATGACCACACTGCCAAAAGCACCAAAAGTTGGTTAAATTACATTGGTGTGGGTGGTGTGCTTGACTGGCCAGCAAACTCAAAAGAACTGTACCCCCTGAGAGAATCTTGGAGTATTGTCAAGAGGAAAATGAGTAACAAGAGACCAAAAAATGCAGATGAGCTGAAGGCCACTGTCGAAGAAACCTGGGCTTACCACCTCAGCAGTGCCACAAACTGATCACCTCCATGCCACGCCGAATTGAGGCAGTAATTAAGCAAAAGGAGCCCCTACCAAGTATTTAGTACATGTACAGTAAATGAACATACTTTCCAGAAGGCCAACAATTCACTAAAAAAATTTTTTCTATTGGTCTCATGAAGTATTCTAATTTGTTGAGTGGGTTTTTTGTTAATGTGAGCCAAAATCATCACAATTAAAAGAACAAAAGACTTAAACTACTTCAGTCTGTGTGCATTGAATTTATTTAATACAAGAGTTTCACAATTTGAGTTGAATTACTGAAATAAACTTTTCCACGACATTCTAATTTATTGAGAAGCACCTGTATACTCTTTGCTAATGCGATTGTGATTTTTGTCGTAATTATCAACAAAGTGCTTCATAATCCTATGAATTACTTTCTATGTAACTTGGCTGTAAATGGCATCTACGGGGGCACAGCTTTGCTTCCCCCCTTGCTGGGTACTTTAATGTCTCCTTCTCATGAAGTATCTTTAGCATGTTGTAAGGCTCAGACCTACTTCCTGCACACATTTGGTATCATAGAGTTCACCATCCTGTCAGTGATGTGCTACGATCGCTTGGCCATCTGCTACCCGTTGCAGTATCACAGTATTATGACGATCACAAAAGTGTATAAACTGATTGCCTTCTCATGGGGGTATTCTTTAGTGACATTTGTTGTGTTTTTTATCATGACTCTGTGCTTAACAATCTGTCAAAATCGCCTCGGGAGGGTTTACTGCCTCAACTTTTATCTGTTCAAAATGGCATGTGGGAACACATATATTGAGAGCATTTTGGGATTGTTTTTTGTTGCTGTGAACACTTTTCTTCAGCTTGCAATGACTTTCTACTCATAAAGACATATTCTGAAAATATGCTTTACTGCCACTAAAGAGTCTAAAATAAAAGCTCTGAAGACCTGCACTCCACACTTATTTGCAATACTGAACTATAGTGTGGGATGTTTTTTTGAAATTGTACAAAGTCGCTTTGACACAAGTTATCTTCCCTTTGAAACAAATGTTTACGTCTCTTTATTTCTTGATATTTCCTCCCATTCTAAATCCCTAAAACTCATCTATGGGATGAGTGTTAAAACATTAAGAGTCAATATTTTTAAACTGGTTGGCTCTAAAAAAAAAAAGGGGGTTATTGTTTTTAAAGTAAGATCTTTGGAACACAAGTGAGAGTGTAAAAAAAATACAATACTGTTCCCAGTATGAGAAGCAAGCAACTGAAGTCTAATCTGTGAAGTGAAAACACAACTAAATGATGTTAACTTGTATGTGACTTAAAAAAAGTTGTTTTTTTTAATTAAACTGAATGCTAATTCCATATAAATAGATTTATAAATAATTTTATTTATAAATAGATTTATAAATAATTCCATATATTGTAAATTTGACATCAGAATACCCAAAAGAACCCCATCATGCTTTTCAAAATCAGAATATTTTGTGCTTGTAATATATTTGTTGTATTTAAAATGCACAACTGTGCATGCATTAACTGGATTTGGAAGGTTTTTTTTTTTCGTAAGATTATTAAACCTGTCATATTTCACTCGATCAATGAAGATGGATAGAATGTATATTATTTGTAATGTGCATAAAATAATTAAAAAAGAGATATACATATCTAATGTAAGACCATGTGCTGCTCTCTAATGCATCACCATAACAGATGTGCTCTTTACAGGCCTCCAAAACAATCAAAAAAATCAGCCCCCGGCTCCGAACACACTTTGTGTCACATATTATAGTGCTAATTATAAGTCAAGTCAAGTCATCTTTATTTATATAGTGCTTTAAACAAAAAAGATTGCGTCAAAGCAACTGAACAACATTAATTAGGAAAACAGTGTGTCAATAATGCAAAAATATAACAAATGCCTATTTTGTCATCTTTGTTATTCTATTTATAATAAACATGTTATGGGCCTAAAAGTTATAATTAGGTTAGTCTGTTTATACTCTTCTATATTTTGTTTGTTTGTTCTAAGGCATTTTTTCCCCCTGCTGAGATAATTCAATTCTAATATTAATGACATGGTTTAGCAATTATGCCATTCAACTCTAATCTGCAATAAGCACAAATATTTTACCCCTAATTTATACTTAACCTTCATGCATTCTTATGGACATTTTTGTTAATGCCAACAGCATACATTTTTGACACAAGTGTGTATTAACTGTAATAGTTCACCCTCTTTTCCTTTAATAAATCTACACAAAATAGTTACACACAGGACCTTAAGGAGAAAATCGTCCCTTTTGTAACCTTAACCCAAGTCACTTTGACACAAGTTATCTCCCATTTGAAACACAAATATTTATGCCACTTTATTTCTTGATATTTCCTCAGATTCTGAATCCAGTCATCTATGGGCTAAGTGTTCAGGTTCTGAGAGACAATATTTTTCGACTTTGTGGATCTGAGAATAAGTTACTGCCTTTAAAGTAGGATATTTGTTATTTTCTAGGTGAAAAAAAGAATGTCCATGTTTTCAAATATTTATTTGTGTCAATAAACAGCTGATGTTCCTAACATTAATATCTCAATTATGTTGAGGTCTCAATGAAAAATTATTTGTTAGTAGTTAGTAGTAGTTAGTAAACAGTGTAATGAACACACTCTTTGTCTCCATTGAAGAAAACAAGTAATTCAACAAAGTTTTGTGTTCTGTTACTCTCTCTACTAAGTAATGTGGGAGAAAAAAAGAGATGATAATTGAATATAGGTTGATAGATTTCAGCATCAACATACGTTATAGGCCACAAATGTAAAAAGAACTGTACTTTTTCTAATTTAAAAGGATGATTATTGACAGATGGATCGTGTTTCTTTCCAGTATTCTACTAATCACTTGTTTTAGCCTAATTTTAGAGCATTTCTTGATGCAGATGCAATCCAGAGCATCATGTCGACTGAAATCAGCAAATCTACAATCCAAATTTGAATCTGCTAAGATCTGATGTTTATTTGTTTGCTTAATATAACTCAGCATTTAAATCACATTACTTAAAGATAAGCAACAAAGACAGACAATAAAAATAGAATGAATACAAAATGTAAATAACCTGTTATGGATATGACCATGCTTTTCCAATGGTTTACTACAGTACTTTAAAAGGAATGCATGCTTTTACAGCACCACCTGCTGTCCTATGCAACTTGCACAATATTTTGACAACTTTTTTTGTACAGCAGATGGCAGCAAATAAAGACAAATCACAAAAAACGAGTTAGATTTTAAATGCTTTCTCTACATGCCCTCTTGACCCACACTCACTGATTCTGTCACTAAAAAGGCCAAACCTGTCGAGTTGGTAATGTTTCGTGACATTAAATTTGTTTCGCACCTATTCTACACAAGAGAGAAAGAACTGGTCAAAAAATAACTGGTGTAGAAACACTTTTCACTCAAAAATGTTAGTAAATTTCACAACTACGCACAAATAAACTGCAAGTAACACATTTAATTAAACGTCAAAATTTTAAGAGGAAAGACTGAAATGGTATTTCTTGTAAACCCTAAAGCTAATAGTTTTGACCCATCTCTGAAGTTACTAATTTAATATTTTTTCTTTACAGTTGGATTATCTAAATTTTATTCCCCCATGGCAATTAGCCCGTTTCTCAGTTTTGCGTCTATTTTACTTTCGTCTACTGATCCTATTACTATTTATCAGCCTGTTTCGCGTTTCTCAGTTTTGCGTCTATTTTACTTTCGTCTACTGATCCTATTACTATTTATCAGCCTGTTTCAGACTTCAAAGCAGCCTGTTGAACTGTCTATAATCTAATATTTTATAACATTTAGTAAAATGTTCACCTAAATTACCCGAGGGCGATAAACTAGCAATAAAGTTTATCCGCATATTATCAACAGTAAGCATGACTTGCACTTTCTTTTGTTGTTGTCCGGTTTAAAGGAGGAGCTGCGCGCTGTGCAAATGCGGAACCTTTCAGAACCTAACATTTCGAAGCTCAACAGCAGACTCTTTATTTCGTGAGCTAACGACAGAATAGAACCCCACAATGTCTAAAAGAGTAGCTGTAGTTACAGGGGCAAATAAAGGCATCGGACTGGCTATTGTGAAAGGGTTGTGCAAAGCAGGTTTCAATGGTGATATACTCCTTACTGCACGGAATGAGAAACTGGGACAAGATGCGGTTGCTGGGCTGAAATCTGAGGGATGCAAAAACGTAATCTTCCACCAACTTGATATATGTGACCAAGGAAGCTCTCTGAAACTGAAGAAGTTTCTGGAGGAGAAGTACGGCGGCCTGGATGTTCTTATTAACAACGCGGGAATGGCCTTCACACGTTAGTTTTGAATGACTTGTTTTTCAACGGAGAAGTGTCAAAGAACAATTAACACATTCGACAATGAAAGCATTCTATATATAATAGCTGTAATTTAATATATTATAGTAAATTATTATGTTATAATATAATATTATGGTAATAGGCCTATATCGCACTTGGGTCTTTTGCAGCGTTTTGCGCATGATACAAAGTTCTAAAACAGCGCCGCTCAAGTTTTTATAACAACTTTTTAAAAACTCGTATGTGGACCTTGCGGTTTCTACTGCAACATATCGCGTTTTTGTGCAAATGGATACCACTTTAGGAACTGGCTTAATAAAACAGCTTTTTTAACATATTATATTATGATACTACTGAGATACTACTATTTAAAAAATCTGTAATCTGAGGGTGCAAAAAAAAAAAAAAATCACAATATTGAGAAAATCGCCTTTAAATCTGTCCAAATGAAGTTCTTAGCAATGCATAATACTAATGAAAAATTAAGTTTAAGTATATTTACGATTGGGAATTTACAAAATATCTTTATGGAACATGATGCTTAATATCCTAATGATTTTTGGCATTAAAGAAAAATTGATAATTTTGACCCATACAATGTATTTTTGGCTATTGCTACAAATATACCCTACTATTTAAGATTGGTTTTGTGGTCCAGGGTCACATATTATATTTTATTATGTTATATTATATTATATTATATTATATTATATTATATTATATTAATTATGTTATATTATATTATATTATATTATATTATATTATATTATATTATATTATATTGGTCATTCAGCATTCTGTGCTAAAATCCTTTCAATATTCTGTTATGTAAGAGGCCGCTCACACAGAAAGCCTTTTCCATTCCACTGCAATGCTTCCCAGTTGTTTTTGTATTTAAACATGCGCTAGACAGAGTGTAGCTTCATCCCTAATTAAACACACTTGCCTGTAATTTTCAAGCAATATTTTGGCTAGGTTTTTCAGTTATTTTTTCGATTGGAGATGGAGCTAAACTCTGCAGGACAGTGGCCCTCCAGGACTGGAGGTGCCCAATCTGCGCATCCCTGTTCTAGTGGAAGGATACCTTCCAACTTCCAATGAAGGTATTGGCTAGAAGATTTAGGAATTGGTTTAATAATTTCTATGGAACTGTGCTAGACAGATGCGTTTGACTTATACATGAGTCTTTTGCAAGTTGCACCACTCAAGATTAAAGGATTTCAACATTTTAAAAACATGTTCTGTGTGAATGACTCCTTAGGGACTATATCTTCTAGTGGAAGGATACCATTTGGCTTAATAACATAAGCTTTTAATAAAAAATATTTATTATGTTATATTATATATTTTGTATTACAGCCATTTGAAATATTATTTTTCTAGATTCAGCAACAGAGCCATTTGGAGAACAGGCTGAGGTGACCATGCGCACCAACTTCTGGGGAACACTGTGGGTGTGCCATGCTCTTCTGCCGATACTTCGACCCAGTGCTCGGGTGGTCAACGTGTCCAGCTTTGTTAGCAAGAAATCCCTTGACCAGTGCAGTCCTGAACTACAGGCAAAGTGTGTGAATCAGTTTTTATAGTTAGTGATCATACAAGTTAGCATGTAGAATATTTATTTTGATTTTATGTTTGCCTTTGAACAGATTCCGAAATAAAGATTTACCTGAGGAGGAGTTGTGCCTGCTGATGGGAGAGTTTGTTCAGGCTGCACAGACAGGGGATCATACGGGTCAGGGCTGGCCAAACACTGCATATGGTACCACCAAGGTAACAAACATCCTTTTTTTCTGACAAAAGGAGTCTGGTTTGTTTGGCAGTGTATGTTAGCAAAAAGCAGGCCCAGACTAAACATGTATTTGTTTACTGTCTTTTTTAGATCGGTGTGACTGTGCTATCAAGGATCCAGGCTCGAGTTCTTACCGAGACAAGGCCAGGTGATGGTATCCTCCTGAATGCTTGCTGTCCAGGATGGGTCCGAACAGACATGGCTGGATCAAATGCTACCAAAAGTCCAGAGGAAGGGGCAGAAACTCCTGTTTATCTGGCAACGCTGCCTGAAGGAGCCAAAGAGCCACATGGACAGCTAGTGTGGGACAAGACTGTACAGGAATGGTAGCGTGAAGAAAGGAGGCGTCATCAGTTCATTCCATCTGAAAAGAATGTCATGATTACATCTGATAGTAAATGACTTTTCCAAAATATGCTGACATGAAAATACTGTCTATTTTCTCTCCTACAACATTAAATTACATTTTGAAAAGCTCTGACATGTTTTTGCTTCAGTTTTCTTGAAAGTAATTGTGTGATTTAGAAATAAGATATGAACTCACCATATCTTATTTTCAATATTTGTTCAGTTTCTAGGGTCATTTTGTTTATCTAGCTAAGATAAACTGATTTTGACCTCAAATGCTTCTTCCACAGGACAGATTTTACCATCTGTACAAACCAAAATGTCTATATACATTCCTATTTTGTGAAGCAAAATGCATATTTAGTTTGCCAAAACATTTGTGAACCTGTGATCTTAAATTTAATCCATTAAAATGATTTGTAAGCTTGACTGCCTTCACGTTCTTCATGCTCAAAGGTTATTTCTGCTTAAGTCATTTGCTTATTTTAGGATACTCAAAGCATTAGATAGAGAAATAGTTACTGTATTATAGAATACTGACTTTTGTGCCCTTCATCCACAGTCATACCCAGCTCAAAACATGAAGTTAAACAATAGTTATGTTGTGCAAGCTTTTGTTGGTGCAACCTCTGCTCTTGAGAAATCAAAGCCATCATAAAGCAATCTGTAAAACAATCTAGCCAAGAAACTGGTAATAAAATGTGCAGTATCTAATCCGTATTGGTCAACAGAAAGCAGTTATCAATGCAGAGAATGTAATATAGTTGTTTTTTGTTTTTGTTTTTTTGTTTTTCTGTAATGTATTTGAACTATTGCTCCACCAACTGCTAGATTAAAGTTTGGTGTATGTGATAAAACACTGTGATAAACTTTTGATTGGTCATCAAATCCCCACCCATCTTGTTTGAATCATGTTCACAATAAAACAATACCAAAGTGAAAGATGATTTAATTGGAAAAAAAACAACAACAACAAAAACTTTTTTTTTTTTTAGAGGATATAATTAAAATTGAAAATTAAATTAAAATTGTATGGTAATGATTAAAATAATTAAAATTAAAATAATTAAAATTGTATGGTACATGTGTATCCAGTAGAAGGCGCCATAGATATTTGTAAATGAATTACCATAAGGGCTGGAAAGCCGTAAAATACAATCCCTTGCAAGTATAATAATTATTGGAGCTGAAATTCCATGTTAAACGATCATAATATCAGAAAATATTTTATCAACATCTAATCACTTTAGAAACATGTCGAAGAACCAGTATTCATATACATTCGTTTGTGGGAAAGTGCAAATAATATTAAAATAGCTTCATCCCAGTTGCTCCACTAGATGTCAGCATAAGACAAAAATCTAAGGAATATCCTCAAACTCTTCTGTTGTGTTGGTTGTTCATTTATAATTTAATTTTATTAAAGTATGCTGGCACCACGTTTAAAGTCTATTGAGCGTTTTTACTGATATATATATACATTTATTTTTTTATGTCCATGCCTGTGTTGGCAGCCTACTGTAATCAGGAATGGCTGTATAGTTTCTGAGGCCAAAGAGATATACAGTATAAACAACAAATCGGTACATAAACATAATTCATCAGAATTAACTGGCTGTTATTTTCAGTAAAAGAAATTACATAAAATGCAGTGTAGAAACTTTTAATTCACATCCTTTATAAAAATAAACAAGAAAAAGCCTTGCCAGCTCTAAAGCCACAACAAAATAGCTGGCAGGAAATTGTCTTTCCTGAACACCTGTAACAAATGTGGATTCTGGGAAAAACAGCACAACAACATGCACTAAAAAACAATCAGTGGTGATCACAAATACAGTATACCGCAAATAAAATTACACCAACAGCACAGACTTGCAAAACCCTGATCTACAGTGTAGCAACAGTGCTGAATTCTGGATCTAATGTATTAAAACAGTGTATTCTGTGTTTTCAGATGGATTAATAATTAAATTAATAATTAAAATGAATTAATAATTAAAATAATTTTCAAGCACAAA